>NC_061514.1:178100429-178120632 GCF_022539505.1 Lolium rigidum | reverse complement strand
TATAAAGGCTAGTATCCAAAGATCTCTGAGATGCCGAGTCACAGTTAAACTTGAGATATAATTGAATGAATCGTATCTAATTTTCACGATAGACGAGGTGTATGATCATTTATTGTCTTACATAGAAATATTATTTTTTACGAAAGCGTAAATACTTATTGGACGAGTGGTGTGGCTTGATCAAGACTTTAGGAGGGCCCACAAAAATTTGGCAAGAATAGTTTAAATTAGTATACAAGATAGTATAAAAAAATCTTTGAGTTGGTGTGGTGGATTTAGATTTTGAGATAGATACAAGGTGTAAGAACATTTATTTCTTATGGCAGATTATTTGTTACCGACAAAAGTAATAATATTGACTAGGCCAACAATGGTGTGGATGAAGAGGATGGGACACATAAATTCTAAGGAAAAACATTTATATACTACTATAAAATTATTTACGGAGCAAAAATAAAAATAGTTGAGCTGGTGGAGGAAGAAGCCACCCCGTTCCCAGGTAAGACCTATCATTAGGCTAGAAAATCTTTCGAGAAACAATAACTATTCAATATATTAGGATGAAAAATGTAAAAGAAGAGAAATATAAGAATATCATGAAAAATAATGAATTCTAGTAAATGTCTAGTTTGGGCCGATGGACTAGTCATAGTGGGAAGTAACATAGAGTAGTAACATAGTGCATGTTACTACCCTATGTTAGACTGCTCATAGTGGGAGTAACATAGCTAGTAACATCACACATCTCAATGCATTTTGGTGACATGACATGCCAATAAATGAAGAAAGAGAATGAGGTGGTAACTAGCTATGTTACCATAACATCACACAACCCAAGGCAAAATGAGTTACGTTGTAGACTCATTTTTCCTTGGATTGTGTGATGTTATGGTAACATAGCTAGTTATCTGCCTCCATAGTGGATAGTTACTTATATGTGGTGTCATGCATTGTGTCATTTATTATGTTGTAGACTCATTTTGCCTTGGGTTGTGTGATGTTATGGTAACATAGCTAGTTACCACCTCATTCTCTTTCTTCATTTATTGGCATGCCATGTCACCAAAATGCATTGAGATGTGTGATGTTACTAGCTATGTTACTCCCACTATGAGCAGTCTTAGGTAAAGCAGGTTTAGAGAAGTCCAATATGACGAGGCTCACCAATATGAAAAGATCTATGAGGTGGCGAGTCACATTTAAACTTGGAATCTAATTGAATGAATCATATTTAATTTTCATGGGAGATGATATGTGCGATCATTTATTGTTTTACATCAGCATTTTTGTTTCCGATGAAAGCGTAAATGCTGATTAGACGAGTGGTAGGGCTTGAGCAAGACTTGATGAGTGCTCAAAAAATCTTTTCACCAATACTTTACATTAGTATACAAGATAGTATGAAATATTTTTGAGTTGGTGTGGCGTAGTTAAATTTCAAATCTAATTGAATGGATGGTATTTAAGTCTTGAGATAGTAAGAAGGTGTAAGAACATTTATTGTCTTGCGGCGGGTTTTTCGTTACCGAAAAAATAATAATATTGACTAGACCATCTGTGGCGCGGGAGGAAAGCTTGAGGATGGGACCACATAAATTTGAAGGCAAAAGAAGAACCACTTAATAAGAAGATACCATTTATGTGGTAAAAGCAAATTATTTACGAAGCTAAAATAAAATAAAATTTAAGCTGGTTGGGGGCAGAAGCCACCATGCTAAGGTGTGTCATTAGAGTGGGAAATCTTCATAAGAACAATAACCATTCAATATTTTGATTAGGTTTAAAAATATAAAAGAAGAGAAATGGCAAAATATCATGAAAAATCAATGAATTCTTCAAGCAGTAATTGTCTAGTTTGGGCCGGTGACTATGACGAGACCTAGCGTCCTAGTTATGACCAACTTCCTTCCCTATTTATTTCCCCTCCTCGTCATAGCTTTTGCCCACAACTCTCCGTTTGCAATTTCACCTCCCGAAATGTTTCTTCCTTTGGGCAACCACGACGGTGGTGGCGACAGCGCCGCCGTTGAGCTCCCCACCGAGATCGAAGAGCTCTCCTTGGGTTCCACCGGAGTCCTAGAGGACCGTCTCAGCGCTCTTCCCGACGATAGCGACGGTGCCGCCGTTGAGCTCCCCGCCGAGATCGAGGAGCTCTCCTTGGGTTCCACCGGAGTCCTAGAGGACCGTCTCAGCGCTCTTCCCGATGATATCCTCCGCTCCATCCTCCTTCGCCTCTCTTCCACCACCGTCGCGGCACGGACCAGCGTCCTCTCCCGCCGTTGGCGCGGCCTCTGGGCCCAGCTCCCGGAGATCCACTTTCCCTTTCCCTCCGATCCAGCCGCTATCGGGCCCGCGCTCACCGCTACTGCCGCTTGTCTGGACCTCCGCCTTATCCATGTCGCTTGCCGCAACGACGCCGGCGCTGACGCCTGGCTCCACACCGCCGCCAGCCGCCTCGTCGCAGGCGGAGAGCTTTACTTCTACAACAGGACGCCCGGGCAGGAGAGGGCGAACGTGAAGGCGCTGTCCTGGAAGTGCCCCACCTTACACCTACCCTGCTTCGAGACGGCGGCCAGGGTGTGGCTGCGCCTCGGGTTCGTGTACCTGGAGCTCCCTCTGGCCGGCGTATTCTCCATGCTCACTGAGTTGCGGCTGGAGCACGTGACTTTGGATTCCGAGTCCGAGTCCGAGCTTGGCGACATGGTCTCCTCACCGCGGTGCCCAGTGCTGCGGGAGCTCTGCATCTCGATCGTGCGGGGATTGGATAGTCTCTGCATCATCTCGGATACGCTGGAGCGTCTCGAATTGAATATGCTTAATGGGCTTAAGGAGCTCACGATTAATGCGCCAATGCTCATAGCGTTGAATGTGTTCGCTTGCTTTACTAGGAGTAGGAGGAAGCCAATCGCTGCCATTTATGCCTCGATGCTGGAGTTGCTCTGGTGGAGTGATGCATTTGATCCGAGATTTGTGGTGTTCAGCGAGATGCCAAACCTCCAGCAGCTGATCACCTTCCCCATACCTGTTTTTGGGCGGATTAATTTTAGACTCCTTCAGGATTCTGCGATGCTTTTACAGCACTTTCCGGTGGTCTCCCAGCTTGACCTCATACTCGACTATGAACGTGTGAGTACACCTTTTCTTTAGTTGATTTAAATGGAATACTTAAGTAACAAGCTAGCAAATTGATGCCACAAAAGTACCTTGGAAGTTAAATTGATTATTTCCTTAGTTTTTTATTCCTTTACTCACAGTCTTTATCTATTAGTGATCCCAAGTAGTCACTCACCCAGCACTATGTTATGGCTTACCTTAAGACTTAGAAACAGGAACAAATATCACTTAAACAGCTTAGACCATAATACCCGGAGTATGTTTCTCGAGAATTAGCAATGCAATTGTTCATTTTTGCCATGGGGGTATTTTATGACAAACAAAACTTCAAACAAGTTGAATGTATTATCTGTTGATTTGGTAACTAAGTTTTATGAATAGGACAATTTGCTTTTGAAACTAGAAATTTCAGTTGTTGACCGTCTTCCTTTGATTTTGCAGGATTTAAGTAAGTATGAGTACTTGATGGGTATCATAACCAGGCTTCCCAACATCAATACTTTGTCCCTGTGGTTAGAAACAAAAGGACATGCAATTGCAGCTTCTGTGTTCCATCTGCTCAGTATATGTCCATGTGTTAGAAAGCTGAAGGTGACATTACGTGATGACTTGAAGGTAAAGTTAGAACTTATCTTACTAAGTACTTCAATTGTTGTTGGAGTGATGCTAATTGGTAGAAAAACATTCACATCATTCTCCCATTAAGGCATGATCTGATCTCCTCTTCTGTTTGTTACGTTCACGATATCAGCTAGCATTGAGCATTATATCTCTTTATTTCAGGTGGATGCTCCATGCACATCGATTTGCGCTTGTTGTGAGCAACAAAACTGGTGTACATCTTACAACCTGGATATCCTTGAGGAAGTGGAAATCCATAACTTCAGAGAATCTAATCATGATTTTTCCTTTTTGGTTATGCTGTTGGATATGTCCACGGAGATAAAGAAGATGACAGTAAGGTTACATCATCTGGCCAGTCCAAGTGAGTTTCTGCTCAGCCTGGGCAACCTGGGAAGCCGTTTCGAAATAAAGTACGACACAAGCGAGGTGTCGTATGAACCGCCGTCCAGCCTTTTCCCAGGGACTCCGGACGACCAGTGCGATTAGTGATTGTGCAACTTTGCCTTGGCCCCTGATGCTCTTGATGCGACACCTTGAGGTTAAGTTGCGTATCCTTGTATGTTATGTGGGGTCAACAGTAAAGCCTGCCGCTACAAAATAAGATTAGTTAGGAAGTCTATTAAGGACTGGATACAGAGGAGTTTTAGTCCCGAAGAAGGTTTCTCTTTTGTTACCAATTCTGTTAGGCAAATAATAAGTTAGTAGTTTTTCTTTTTCTCCAAGTCCATTGTAACCCGTAGCCTATATTATGCCTTTCGCTCGTTATTCGCATGCAAGCAATGAAATCTCTACTTTTTGTCGGTGTTCCGTGTTCCGCGCCTTTTCGCTCGATGGCTCCGTCGTACCTCTGAACCTTGGCGCCAACATGTGGGACCATCCGGAAATAGGAAACAAGAAACAGTGAAACACTCGTGAAATCTCCAACGCCCGCCGTCGTTGCCGTCGATTGTCCGTCCGTCATCCTTGCCGTCGCCCCACCTCCACCAATGACCAACCGTCCAGACCTTCACCTTTTTCCAGCGGCGCCCCTCCCCGACCTCACCCATTTTTCAGCGCGGGCTCCAGCAATACGGCTGACGCTCCGACATCGCAGCTTCCGCGCAGCAGTCAGTCACGGTGCCCGGCGAGCTTCTCACCATCTCGCTCGCCATGGCTGCCGTGTGATAGCATCGCTGCTCCCGGCCATCTCCAATGCCCCCTTGGCGAGCACGAAGCATGGTATTGCGTACTGGGAAGATCTTGGTGAGTACGATGCCGCTCGTAGAACTTAGTACAATGTAGGAGACAAAACTGTTAGAATATTAGGTAATTTCCGTGTGAGTTTAATTACCAAAAGCAATATTACAGATGCACAAGCATACTTAACCACACACATCAGACTAAGCACATGCATCAGATCTGAACATGGAACAAGTAGCAGTGCAAGGTAGGAGAGGAAAAGCACGTACATAGCGACCGGGAAGGTTACACCAGCAGCACCACCACCACCATGGGAATTGTTGATGTCGCCCATGGTGTTGTCGGATCTGCCGATGAAGCAGTCGAACCGGCGAAGAAGAGCACGGACAGCAGCGAGCAGTCGCGCCGAGACGCTCCCCAAAAACCTTATCGCCCATCTTCCGGTGCAGGATCTCAACGGACAGAGTTTCGGAGGCCTGCTCTCCCGGATGGCTGTGCACGCAGTCGCCGGGATGGGGAAGACTAGAGAGTAGCGCAGCAAAAGGAACTTTGTGGGAGAGACGGACTAGAGAGTTCTGAGAGTTGTTTCTCCCGATCTGATTTGTCTCCTTGTATAGCCTGGGAGGAGAGCCGACCCGACCGCGTTGCCACACGTAGGAAACCAGAGACACGCGGCGAGCATGCACATGCAGGTCGACACGTACCCAACTCAGTTGGTGCACCAAGCAAAAATTTAGGTTTCCTTGAGTGTGTCTCGAACTCGAACTCGAGTCACGACACGCGACGTGCGTGACGTGACGTGACGTGCCATGCCGAGCCGAGCGTGACGTGACGTGCCATGCCGAGCCGAGCGTGACGTGACGTGCCGAGCCGAGGTGGGGCGGGCGGAGGAGGAGGAGTGCGTGAGGGCTCCTTCTATTCTCACTCACTTGGAAGGACTAGAACAGCAGCCCTTATATACCACTCCAACTCTCTCCCAACTAGCAATTGGGACTAAAGTTTGTCCCCCAAGGCTGTCTCAAGCTGCCAACATGATGGGCCTTGAGATTTCAGGAATTATAGACTACATGGGCTGCCTTACTGGGCTCCAACCCATCTACATTCAACAATCCCCCCACCAGATCTCATATGCACATCAGATGACACATTGGTTCCATTCACTGTTTAATATACCTGCACTTCAGTGGAGACTGTTAAGTTGAACTTCCACTTAGGCAAGGAGCTACGCTTGACAACAACTGAACAATGTACCATGCCTTGAATTGTCAGTCTTTGTGCAGCAAGTTTCGCTCAGTGCCGGCACGGTACTAGGCTACCATAGCCTTCTTCTCGGGTGGAGCTTATAAGTCATACTCCTCGACCCTTCATGAGCTTACTAGAGATTCACCCAAATCTCCCACACTATGACCAGTAGTGTCACTCGTATAGGTGTGTTCTTCAAAGATTGCCCTGTAGGACAGCGTCTTCGCTCATCAAGAGCCGCTCAGAACACATTAAGACATTGTCAACCTGCCTTACAGTAGCTATGAGAGAATTGCATCTGCAGCGGAGTGGGAGTATTAAATTTTCTCTCAACTCAGTTACTCCGGTTTGTTTACCCAGGTCCTAGTTCACGGAATTTCTGATCAAATAGGTTGGGTTACCCCCTCGGCAACTCAAGTGGGTCTCAAACCCATCTCCCTTGATGCAAGGTCTATCATATTTCTTGATAGTCCTTTTGTGAAAGGATCTGCCAGATTCTTAGCACTTTGGATATAATCAAATGCTATCACTCCGGAGTTCTTCAATTTTCTAACAGACTTCAATCTCCTCTTGATATGTTTGGAACTTTTCATATTATCCTTAGAACTTTTCACTTTGATAATCACAGTTTGATTATCACAGTTCATGAGGATGGCCGGAATTGGTTTTTCAACCATAGGTAAGTCCATCAAGAGCTCACGAAGCCATTCCGCTTCGACAGTAGCTGTATCTAATGTTGTGAGTTCTGCTTCCATAGTTGACCTCGTTAAGATGGTCTGCTTGCAAGACTTCCAGGAAACAGCGCCACCACCAAGAGTGAAAACATATCCACTTGTGGCCTTCATCTTAGCTTCTGAAATCCAATTGGAATCACTATACCCTTCAAGTCCTCTTGGATACCCGGTATAATGAATTTCATAACTCATGGTTCCCTTTAGATAGCGCATCACTCTCTCAAGAGCATGCCAATGATTATCTCCCGGGTTGGCCACAAACCGGCTAAGTTTGCATACAACAAACGAGGTATCAGGCCTCGTAGAGCAAGCTAAATACATGAGTTAACCAATGATTTGAGAGTATTTCAATTGATCTTTAGTTGCCTTTTCATTCTTTCGAAGCAAGACACTAGGTTTATAAGGTGTGAGAGAAGATTTGCAATCAGCATAACCAAATCTGCTCAATACCTTCTCAACATAATGAGATTGCACAAGTGTAATCCCATTATTCCCATCTCTTAATAACTTGATGTTCAATATAACATCAGCTTCTCCAAGATCTTTCATCTCGAAAAACCGATATAAGAAGGTTTTTACCTCCTCAATCACTTTGAGACTTGTCCCAAAAATTAGTATGTAATCCACATGCAAGCATAGGACAACTCCCTCACCCCCACCATGGCGATAGTACACACATTTGTCGGCTTCATTAACAACAAAGCCCACAGATGTCAAAGTTCTTTCAAACTTCTCATGCCATTGTTTGGGTGCTTGTTTGAGACCATACAAAGATTTCTTTAATTTACACACCTTTCTTTCTTGACCTTCTAGTACGAAACCATCAGGCTGTTCAATGGAAATTTCCTCATCCAACTCTCCATTTAGGAAAGCCGTCTTAACGTCCATTTGATGAACGAGAAGACCGTGTGAGGCAGCTAATGACAGTAGTACTCGAATGGTGGTCAATCTTGCCACGGGTGAGTAGGTATCGAAGAAATCTTCGCCTTCCTTTTGGGTATAGCCTCTGGCTACAAGGCGAGCTTTGTACTTCTCAATAGTACCATCAGCTCGAAGCTTCTTCTTAAATACCCATTTACATCCTACAGGTTTGCACCCATAAGGACGCTCAGTTAACTCCCATGTTCCATTAGCCTAGATGGAATCCATCTCGCTTTGAACCGCTTCCTTCCAGTAGTCTGCATCAGGAGATGAGAGAGCTTCTTAAATGGTAGTGGGAGTATCATCCACAAGATACACAATGAAATCATTACCAAAATACTTTGCAATCCTATGAACAATAAACGCTGAGGATGCTGCTGCCTCATGGGTCCCGCATGTCATCCTCTCAGAACGAAAATGTTTCTTTTCTTGGATTTTTTACCAACAGATTTTTGGTTTATTTTTTCTTTCCATCCCCTGCCGCCTTTAAAACGTTGACGACGCTGCTGGCTCATGGGTCCCCGATATCAGCCTCCCCGTACAAGAAACATGTGATATCTTGATTATTTTGCAGACAATAAACAGTGTATTTCGCTCTGATCTATTGCAAAGGGATAAATTAAATCTTTATTTTTACATAAACAAACTTATATGTTGAATCTTCTTGTTTTTTGTTTTTGCGAAGCATATGACTTTCCTGTTTTGGAATGGGCTGAAATTGTACTAATCAAAAGGCGTCCAGCAGGATAGTTTGAAGGCCCAGATAGCCAGAAGCAGCCCAATTGAAATATTTCTTTTCTTGGATTTTTTGACACCCTGATTTCTGGCTACTTCCTTTTTCTTTTGGTCATGTGCCGCCTTGGAAACATTGAGACTGATGGCGTGTAAGACACACGTCCGCTGGGAACCCCAAGAGAAAGGTGTGATGCGCACATCAACAAGTTTTCCCTCAGTAAGAAACCAAGGTTATCGAACCAGTAGGAGTCAAGGAACACGTGAAGGTTGTTGGTGGCGGAGTGTAGTGCGGCGCAACACCAGAGATTCCGGCGCCAACGTGGAACTTGCACAACACAATCGAAGTACTTTGCCCCAACGTAACAGTGAGGTTGTCAATCTCACCGGCTTGCTGTAAACAAAGGATTAGATGTATAGTGTGGATGATGATGTTTGTTTGCGAAGAACAGTAAAGAACAATTGCAGTAGATTGTATTTCAGATATAAAGAATGGACTGGGGTCCACAGTTCACTAGTGGTGTCTCTCCCATAAGATAAACGCATGTTGGGTGAACAAATTACAGTTGGGCAATTGACAAATAAAGAAGGCATAACAATGCACATACATATATCATGATGAGTACTATGAGATTTAATCGGGGCATTACGACAAAGTACATAGACCGCTATCCAGCATGCATCTATGCCTAAAAAGTCCACCTTCGAGGTTATCATCCGAACCCCTTCCAGGTATTAAGTTGCAAACAACGGACAATTGCATTAAGTATGGTGCATAATGTAAACAACACAAATATCCTTAGACAAAGCATTGATGTTTTATCCCTAGTGGCAACAACACATCCACAACCTTAGAACTTTCTGTCACTCTGTCCCAGCATTCAATGGAGGCATGAACCCACTATCGAGCATAAATACTCCCTCTTGGAGTCACAAGTATCAACTTGGCCAGAGCCTCTACTAGCAATGGAGAGCATGCAAGAACATAAACAACATATATGATAGATTGATAATCAACTTGACATAGTATTCAATATTCATAGGATCCCAACAAACACAACATGTAGCATTACAAATAGATGATCTTGATCATGATAGGCAGCTCACAAGATCTAACATGATAGCACAATGAGGAGAAGACAACCATCTAGCTACTGCTATGGACCCATAGTCCAGGGGTGAACTACTCACACATCGATCCGGAGGCGATCATGGCGATGAAGAGCCCTCCGGGAGATGATTCCCCTCTCCGGCAGGGTGCCGGAGGCGATCTCCTGAATCCCCCGAGATGGGATTGGCGGTGGCGGCGTCTCTGGAAGGTTTTCCGTATCGTGGCTCTCGGTACTGGGGTTTTCGCGACGAAGGCTTTAAGTAGGCGGAAGGGTAGGTTTAGGGGCGACACGAGGGCCCCACACGCCAGGGCCGCGCGGCCAGGTCCTGGGCCGCGCCGCCCTGTTGTGTTGGTGCCTCGTCGCCTCACTTCGTTTCCTCTTCGGTCTTCTGGAAGCTTCGTGGAAAAATAAGACCCTGGGCGTTGATTTCGTCCAATTCCGAGAATATTTCCTTTGTAGGATTTCTGAAACCAAAAACAGCAGAAAACAACAACTGGCTCTTCGGCATCTCGTCAATAGGTTAGTGCCGGAAAATGCATAATAATGACATATAATGTGTATAAAACATGTGAGTATCATCATAAAAGTAGCATGGAACATAAGAAATTATAGATACGTGTGAGACGTATCAAGCATCCCCAAGCTTAGTTCCTACTCGCCCTCGAGTAGGTAAACGATAACAAGGATAATTTCTGAAGTGACATGCTATCATAATCTTGATCAATACTATTGTAAAGCATATGAGATGAATGCAGCGATTCGAAGTAATGGTGAAGAAAATGAGTAAACAACTGAATCATATAGCAAATACTTTTCATGAATAATACTTTCAAGACAAGCATCAATAAGACTTGCATAAGAGTTACTCATAAAGCAATAGATTCTTAGTAGAAAGCTTTGAAGCAACAAAAAGGAAGATATAAGTTTCAGCAGTTCCTTTCAACTTCAACATATTTATCTCATGGATAATTGTCAACACAAACTAATATAACAAGTGCAATAGGTAAACATGTAAGAATCAATGCACTCAGTTGATACAAGTGTTTGCTTCTAAGATAGAAAGAATGGGTAAACTGACTCAACAATAAAGTAGAAGAATGGCCCTTCGCAGAGGGAAGCATGGATTACTATATTTGTGCTAGAGCTTTTCATTTTGAAAACATAGAAACAATTTTGTCAACGGTAGTAATAAATCATATGTGTTATGTATAAGACATCTTATAAGTTGCAAGCCTCATGCATAGATTACCAATAGTGCTCGCACCTTGTCCTAATTAGCTTGGATTAACATGGATTATCATTGCACAGCATATGTTTCAACCAAGTGTCACAAAGGGGTACCTTATGCTGCCTGTACAAAGGTCTAAGGAGAAAGCTCGCATTGGATTTCTCGCTTTTGATTATTCTCAACTTAGACATCCATACCGGGACAACATAGACAACAGATAATGGACTCCTCTTTAATGCATAAGCATTCAACAACATATAATATTCTCATAAGAGATTGAGGATTAATTGTCCAAACTGAAACTTCCACCATGATTCATGGCTTTAGTTAGCGGCCCAATGTTCTTCTCTAACAATATGCATACTCAAACCATTTGATCATGAAAATCGCCCTTACTTCAGACAAGACGAACATGCATAGCAACTCACATGATATTCAACAAAGGTAAAAGTTGATGGCGTCTCCAGAAACATGGTTACCGCTCAACAAGCAACTTATTAAGAAATAAGATACATAGCTACATATTCTTCACCACAATAGTTTTTAAGGCTATTTTCCCATGAGCTATATATTGCAAAGACAAAGGATAGAATTTTTTAAGGTAGCACTCAAGTAATGTACTTTGAAATGGCAGAGAAATACCATGTAGTAGGTAGGTATGGTGGACACAAATGGCATAGTTTTTGGCTCAAGGATTTGGATGCACGAGAAGAATTCCTCTCAATACAAGGCTAGGCTAGCAAGGTTGTTTGAAGCAAACTCAAGTATAAAACGGTATAACAAGACTCACATATGAACATATTGTAAGCATTATAAGACTTTACATCGTCTTCTTGTTGTTGAAACACCTTAACCAGAAAATATCTAGACTCTAGAGATCAATCATGCAAACCAAATTTTAACAAGCTCTATGTAGTTCTTCATTAATAGGTGCAAATTACATGATGCAAGAGCTTAAACATGATCTATATGAGCACAACAATTGCCAAGTATCAAATTATTCTAGACATTATACCATTTACCACATGCAGCATTTTCTGTTTTCAACCATATAACAATGAACGAAGTAGTTCAACCTTCGCCATGAACATTAAGAATAAAGCTAAGAACATATGTGTCCATACGAAACAGCGGAGCGTGTCTCTCTCCCAAACAAAGAATGCTAGGATCCGATTTTATTCAAACAAAAACAAAAATAAAAACAAACAGACGCTCCAAGTAAAACACATATGTCACATCTCGAAATTTTTAAAATTTTGGAATGTGAAAATAAAATAAAGCGAGTGTTTGTTTGTTTGTCATAGTTGAAATTTCACAAGGATTTTAAAACTTTTGTGTTCATTAAAAAGGTTTTGCCAAAAATAGAGTTTTCATAAACCTTTATTTTGAAAAGATTTTTCCAACAATACTCTATTTTGTTCGGAGGTTTTGAAACTTATAAAATCTTTATTTTGAGAAACGGTTTAAACCCTAAAAAGGCAATATAGCCACATAGACATGTATGTCAAATTTTGATTTTATAAAGTTTATATTTTAGTTCTAAATTTGGTCTCATGTTGAAGTATTTTTCATAACGAATCCAACGGTACCTCATTTACCTTCTTCTGATTATTTTTGACCCTCCAAAAGTGTAGTTTAAATCTCTCAAAAAAAAATGAGAGAGAGCTCCTTCCCAGCAGCCCAGCCCACCAGAGCCGAGCAGAGCATCGCTCATCTTCTTCCTGGTATTCACGTAACTCGAATGTTACACGTCCATGGCTGTATACTTTTGATCTCCAACTCCTACCCATTATAGCCACCGTTTCATCTCAACATAAACATGAAAGTTACTGCAAATTTAGTGGAGAATCCGTTCAGGGAATCAATTTCCAATTTAATCGACTTAATTGGCCAAACCATCTCAGTGACCCGAATGCCACCCGTAGGCATTCATCTCCCTATCTCCCTCCTCAACCCATATCAAATCAAACCGGCAGGAGCACCGTGTGTCCCTTCATCTCCTCCACCAGTTCGGTTCACAAAGTATGTCCAGAGGATCTCTCTACTGCCGGCACCATCGACGCCATGATCACGATCTTGACAAGTTTATCGGACGAGTACGTCGCACACGGTTTTCATTATCTTAGCTCGATTCCTTTTATCAGTGTGCGGTTCTAATCGTAGCCTACCTCCCGAAAATAGTTTTGCATCATGTTGTTCACGCTGGACACGCGGCCTGTCGCCCGGCCGCCGAGCCGTTCGCAGCCACCGTCGTTCAGAACTACCGCCGGCTGTACACGGGAAGGACAGGCAAAGATCTGCGACCACGTATGTGTATACGCCAAGCACCGTCATCATGGACAATCGTCCACGACCGCATCTCGCCGGAACCGCGCCGCCTCCATCCGCCTACCAGGGTCACCCGAGGAGGAACAGCTCGACCCCGAGACCACCACCCGCCGTAGCCCGCCGCACGCCGTCCGCGTTCTTCCCCAGCTTGAAGATCAAGGCAACGCAGCCTGCGTGAAGTTTCCAGCGCAGCCATCGACCAAAGCGATCACGACAACCTTCTTCTAGCCGCTGGTACGATTGCCCCACGTCGGTCGATCAGTACGATACTGCCACCAGTTTTCTTATATCAATAACTTAACCAGCAGAACCATGCGTATCATATCCTGCCATGTATCCCATTCTTTCTCCTTCATTTTCTTTTCCACGCGCATGGACTGTGGCCGATCGATCGATTCGTGTACATAGTATGTGCTAGCTCATAGCTTATCTCAAACATTGAAATTTCATATCTTTAAATTTTTAACTCCGTTTTAGACGATTCTTCTGACGTTGAGTTTGTAATTCAATTCTCTATCTAATGATAATAGTTATTTCAATTATTGAATTTTCGAAATCTAAAGTTAAAATTTGGATTTTCAATCATATAATATCCATATCTAGAGATCTATAAACCCTATCTAATTCATTCCTTTTGCTTTATACTCATAACAGAATTATCCATCCAGTAGAACCACTTCTCAAAATAGTTAAACTCATTTGCAAGTATTCAAATTCAAGTATGATAAATTGAGCATTTTCCTTGTAGATTTAATTCCATATTTCTTTTGAGCATGATTCCTTTTGTAAAAGTGAATCATATGACCATACATATCAACCAGTACATCTTATACAATCCAACATGTTCCATAATCATATCAATCCAAATCATATTTGCTCTTTCTAGATTATTCAAATACAAATTGAGTCATTTGAGTAATTCTGCATATCACTACATCATAAATAAGCCTATGTGTTACATGTGCCATTAGATGAGTGTTGTCACATTCTACATAATGGCATTTCAGTTTCACCCTTTGAGAACTATGTGATTTTAATCACATGGACCATTCCAATTATCCATGCTATTGTGCACCACATCAATTCCTATTCAATGTATCATGGATGATATATTTCTTTCTAAGTGTTTGGATCCTCCTTCATTCTCTGGACACCATATCTTGCAAGTCAAACCTCATGCCACACCTTAGTACCATAGAGCGTTTTCCAAATTATTTTCTTGATTGTATTATATTGTTATGAATTGTGTGTTTATGTTGTGCAATATTTTATTGTATAGTTCGTTTGAAGAGCGACGTGTTTTGTTGAAAGAAAAGAGAACACTCTTGGACTACAAAAAGGCAAGTGACACACCCTCACAAATGTCCCAGTTTTTATCTATGCACAGTAGAGATTTTTGTAGTATACATGTGTAGGGTATATGCTTTGCTATGCAATCCCAGTAGTCTAGCTACCCCTACTTGACTACTTTGTCGCCATTAAATTTAGTTGTTGCTCAGCTATGCTATGAAATGATTTTGTTAGTGAGTTATGAAAAAACAACTAAGTTTAATGAACTACCTGGGTGGAATTGGTATTGCTCGGGTTATGTTGAGTGGTTCCCTGGGGTCATGTCGTCGAACCTCTGAACCGCCAGGTGTATCGCACTTGTGGACGGCCACCCAGGAACAAAGAGATAATAGACAACCTTGCTCATTAGCTTACCGTACAGCCACATGCTATATGGGCTCTGGTTTGATGGAGTACGTTGTGTGAACCTGGGCCCTACGCGACATGATGATGTAGGGGAATGTAGGTTGGAGCGGGTTCGTAGAGGATGGTCTGGGTGATCACTTCGGAAAAGTCTCGTCCTAGTCAACATCTGTCCATTTGAGCAAAATGTGCATCATGGAAGAAGAACAGACTAGGTCATGTGGGTAAATTTGTACAACCTCTGCAGAGTGTTAAATCTAAGTACTTAGCCGTGTCCCCGGTTATGGACAATTTGAGCGAACTGACAAGGATCCTGTTCGAAAGTCTCCTCATCCCAACTTCTTAAATAAAAAATTTGATGGGTGAACAAGGGTAGGAGGAATTCACTGGTTTCCATCAGTGGTATTCCAGGTTCATTGATTTCTATCAATGGAACCGCCTAATTAGAAGAGAAGAAAATGATTTGACAATTGATAGGAGAAAACTGGCTTTATGCAAATCATACCTGAGCTCTACCAGCCAAATGTACACTTAAGTGTTAGGTTGCCATTTGAGTCCACCATAGTGTCATCTTGCCAATACATTCAAAGTATTGACCATTCATGGCTGTAACTTTTCATGTTGCAGATGTTTTGAAAGACGAGTGAGTTACGATGGTTGGGGATTACGAGTCTATCCTCAACATGCTCGCCTGTGGCACATGAAGACGAGGGACTCCATGCTGTCTATGTTTATTTGTTGTGAAACTCTGATGATATGCTAGCCTTGTGCTATGCAATTTGTAATCTTTTATGTAAATTTTGGATCATACGATGTAATAAAGACCATTGTTTCTTCGTATTACATCTTGTACTGTGTGTGCTAGGGATTGATCCAGGGACTAGAACATATACGCACAGAGATCGGCACCCTACAGGGTGAGGTCGCTACAACATAAGATGTGACGGAATAAAAATATAGTTTCACTAGAGGTGACCTGATAAGTTGTCGATGAAGAAGGGATGCCTTGGGCATCCCCAAGCTTAGATGCTTGAGTCTTCTTAAAATATGCAGGGATGAACCACGGGGGCATCCCCAAGCTTAGACTTTTCACTCTTCTTGATCATATTGTATCATCCTCCTCTCTCGACCCTTAAAAACTTCCTCCACACCAAACTCAAAACAATCTCATTAGAGGGTTAGTGCATAATTGAAAATTCATATATTCAGAGGTGAAATAATCATTCTTAACACTTCTGGACATTGCACAAAGCTACTGAAAGTTAATGGAACAAAGAAATCCATCAAACATAGCAAAACAGGCAATGTGAAATAAAAGGCATGTTAAAACAGAACAGTCCGTAAAGACGAATTTTTCAGGGGCACTTAACTTGCTCAGATGAAAATGCTCAAATTGAATGAAAGTTGCGTACATATCTGAGGATCACGCACGTAAATTGGCAGATTTTTCTAAATTTTCTACAGCAGGGGCGGCTCAATTTCGTGACAGCAAGAAATCTGTTCCTGCGCAGTAATCCAAATCTAGTATAGACTTTACTATCAAAGACTTTACTTGGCACAACAATACAATAAAATAAAGATAAGGAGAGGTTACTACAGTAGTAAAAACTTCCAAGACTCAAATATAAAACAAAGTGCAAAAGTAAAATAATGGGTTGTCTCCCATAAGCGCTTTTCTTTAACGCCTTTCAGCTAGCCGCAGAAAGTGTGTATCAAGTATTATCAAGAGACGAAGCATCAACATCATAATTTGTTCTAATAATAGAATCATAAGCTAACTTCATTCTCTTTCTATGGAAGTATTCCATACCTTTATTGAGAGGAAATTGATATTTAATATTACCTTCCTTCATATCAATGGTAGCACCAACAGTTCGAAGAAAAGGTCTTCCCAATATAATGGGACAAGATGCATTGCATTCAATATCCAAGACAACAAAATCAACGGGGACAAGGTTATTGTTAACCATAATATGAACATTATCAATCCTCACCAAAGGTTTCTTTATAGCATTATCAGCAAGATTAACATCCAAATAACAATTTTTCAATGGTGGCAAGTCAAGCATATCATAAATTTTCTTAGAAATAACAGAAATACTTGCACCAAGATCACATAAAGCATTACAATCAAAATCATTGACCCTCATCTTAATGATGGGCTCCCAACCATCTTCTAACTTCCTAGGAATAGAAGTTTCAAGTTTTAGTTTCTCCTCTCTAGCTTTTATGAGAGCATTTGTAATATGTTTTGTAAAGGCCAAATTTATAGCACTAGCGTTGGGACTTTTAGCAAGTTTTTGTAAGAACTTTATAACTTCAGAGATGTGACAATCATCAAAATCTAAACCATTATGATCTACAGCAATGGGATCATTGTCCCCAATATTTTGAAAAATTTGAGCAGTTTTATCACAAACGAGTTTCAGTAGTTTCGGGCAATTTTGCACGCTTTGCACTAGGAGTAGAAACATTGCCAACACCAATTATTTTACCATTGATAGTAGGGGGTGTAGCAACATGTGAAGCATTAACATTACTAGTGGTGGTAATAGTCCAAACTTTAGCTACATTATTCTCTTTAGCAAGTTTTTCGTTTTCTTCTCTTTCCCACCTAGCATGCAATTCATCCATCAATCTAATATTCTCATTAATTCGAACTTGGATGGCGTTTGCTGTAGTAACAATTTTATTATCATTATCCTTAGTAGGCATAACTTTCAATTTTAAAAGATCAACATCAGAGGCAAGTCTATCAACCTTAGAAGCAAGAATATCAATTTTATCAAGTTTTTCTTCAACAGATTTGTTAAAAGCAGTTTGTGTACTAATAAATTCTTTAAGCATGGCTTAAAGACCAGGGGGCACACTCCTATTATTGTTGTAAGAATTCCCATAAGAATTACCATAACCACTACCATTAGCAGAAGGATATGGCCTATAGTTGTTACCAGAATTATTCCTATAAGCATTGTTGTTGAAATTATTATTTTTAATGAAGTTCACATCAACATGTTCTTCTTGGGCAGCCAATGAAGCTAAAGGAACATTATTAGGATCAACATTAGATCTACCATTCACAAGCATAGACATAATAGCATCAATCTTATCAATCAAGGAGGAGGTTTCTTCAACAGAATTTACCTTCTTACCTTCTGGAGCTCTTTCCGTGTGCCATTCAGAGTAATTTATCATCATATCATCAAGAAGCTTTGTTGCCGCCACCAAAGTGATGGACATAAAGGTACCTCCAGCAGCTGAATCCAATAGGTTCCGCGAAGAAAAATTCAATCCTGCATAAAAGGTTTGGATGATCATCGAAGTAGTCAGTCCATGGGTAGGGCAATTCTTCACCAAAGATTTCATTCTCTCCCATGCTTGAGCAACATGTTCATTATCTAATTGCTTAAAATTCATTATGCTACTTCTCAGAGATATAATTTTAGCGGGAGGATAATATCTACCAATAAAAGCATCCTTACATTTAGTCCATGAATCAATACTATTTCTAGGCAAAGATAGCAACCAATCTTTAGCTCTTCCTCTTAAGGAGAAAGGAAACAATTTTAGTTTTATAATCCCCATCTACATCCTTATACTTTTGCATTTCACATAGTTCAACAAAATTATTAAGATGGGCGGTAGCATCATCAGAACTAACACCAGAAAATTGCTCTCTCATAACAAGATTTAGTAAAGCAGGTTTAATTTCAAAGAATTCTGCTGTAGTAGCAGGCGGAGCAATAGGTGTGCATAGGAAATCATTATTATTTGTGCTAGTGAAGTCACACAACTTAGTATTCTCAACGGTACCCATTTTAGCAGTAGTAAATAAAGCAAACTAAATAAAGTAAATGCAAGTAACTAATTTTTTTTGTGTTTTCAATATGGAGAACAAGATAGTAAATAAAGTAAAACTAGCAACTAATTTTTTTGTATTTTTGATATAAGAGCAAACAAAGTAGTAAATAAAATAAAGTAAAGCAAGACAAAAACAAAGTAAAGAGATTGGATGTGGGAGACTCCCCTTGCAGCGTGTCTTGATCTCCCCAGCAACGGCGCCAGAAAAAGAGCTGTTGACGTGGGAGTTGAAAATCTTTGTGGTGTAACTTTTCTTCGTTCCCCGGCAACGGCGCCAGAAAAAGATCTTGATGGCGTGTAAGACACACGTCCGTTGGGAACCCCAAGAGGAAGGTGTGATGCGCACAGCAGCAAGTTTTCCCTCAGTAAGAAACCAAGGTTATCGAACCAGTAGGAGTCAAGGAACACGTGAAGGTTGTTGGTGGCGGAGTGTAGTGCGGCGCAACACCGGGGATTCCGGCGCCAACGTGGAACCTGCACAACACAATCAAAGTACTTTTCCCCAACGTAACGGTGAGGTTGTCAATCTCACCGGCTTGCTTTGTAAACAAAGGATTAGATGTATAGTGTGGATGATGATGTTTGTTTGCGAAGAACAGTAAAGAACAATTGCAGTAGATTGTATTTCAGATGTAAAGAATGGACCGGGGTCCACAGTTCACTAGTGGTGTCTCTCCCATAAGATAAACGCATGTTGGGTGAACAAATGACAGTTGGGCAATTGACAAATAAAGAAGGCATACACTACAAGAAAAGTTGCCATGGCCGACGAAGTTGAAGTCGCGCCGTGGTTGCTGGTGTACCATGGCCGACGATTTTTGGTCCCTCCGTGGTGCATGTTGATGGCGTGTATTTCACACGTTCGTTGGGCAACCCCAAGAGGAAGGTATGATGCGCACAGCAGCAAGTTTTCCCTCAGAAAGAAACCAAGGTTTATCGAACCAGGAGGAGCCAAGAAGCACGTTGAAGGTTGATGGCGGCGAGATGTAGTGCGGCGCAACACCGGGGATTCCGGCGCCAACGTGGAACCTGCACAACACAACCAAAGTACTTTGCCCCAACGAAACAGAGTGAGGTTGTCAATCTCACCGGCTTGCTGTAACAAAGGATTAACCGTATTGTGTGGAAGATGATTGTTTGCAGAGAAAACAGTAAAAACAAGTATTGCAGTAGATTGTATTTCAGAAAAGAGAATTGGACCGGGGTCCACAGTTCACTAGAGGTGTCTCTCCCATAAGACGAACAGCATGTTGGGTGAACAAATTACAGTTGGGCAATTGACAAAAAAAGAGAGCATGACAATGCACATACATATTATGATGAATATAGTGAGATTTAATTGGGCATTACGACAAAGTACATAGACCGCCATCCAAGCGCATCTATGCCTAAAAAGTCCACCTTCGAGGTTATCATCCGAACCCCTCCGGTATTAA
>NC_061514.1:177979792-178100329 GCF_022539505.1 Lolium rigidum | reverse complement strand
CGCAAAGCAGCATGTTGAGCACTAGCAGGAAAATATTTCCGGAAGAAAACATCAAGCAATTCTTTTGGACTTTTAATAGAACTAGGTGGCAAACTATTATACCAAGTTTTAGCGTCATCCTTTAATGAGAATGGAAAGATTTTAGCAACAAAGTAACTACGCTTCTTAACATCATCGAGAAAACAAGCTACTCAAAGTAGATAACTCAGTCATGTGTTCAACAGACACTTTCTTTTCAGTACCACAAAAGGGTGTTTTCTCAACAATAGCTATGTGAGATAGATCAAGAGAAAAATCATAATCTTTATCCTTAATGTTTATAGGAGATGTGGCAAATTTAGGATCGGGAGACAGTTTATATCTAACAGTATGTTCTGCAAGCAACTTTTTAATTTTTCTTGCATCAGTAGTAGCATGGCATTTTTCAATAAAATCATCATCAAGTTCCACATAATCTTCATCAAAATCATCACTAGAGTATTCAAGTTCAGGTGAATTAACAAGTGTAGTAACATCAGGAGTTTCAGCATTTTCAGTTTGTCTAGACCTAGCAATTTTAGCATCTAGAAAAGTTCCCAATGAACCACTATCATCAAGCACAGCAGACATATTATCAGTATTATGAGAGTTTTCAGATTCAGCAGAAGTACCAAGCATTTGAAGCATGTGGCGGTGAAACAAGTTTATCAATCACAGATGGTGAATCAAGAGCAACGAGCGGTACTCAGAGTTGTACCTTTTCTTGTAGTGGATGGTAATATGGCGTCCTTAGTATCGCGAGTTTTACCCATGATGGAGAATTTGCAGCGAACAATATCAATCCAAGTGAACTTCCAAATAAAGCTATGCTCCCCGGCAACGGCGCCAGAAAATAGTCTTGATGACCCACAAGTATAGGGGATCGCAACAGTCTTCGAGGGAAGTATTACCCAATTTATTGATTCGACACAAGGGGAGGCAAAGAACACTTGAAAGCCTTAACAGCGGAGTTGTCAATTCAGCTGCACTCGGAAACGGACTTGCTCGCAAGAGTTTATCGGTAGTAACGGTTTTATAGCAGTAGCGATAGTGAAATAACCGAAGCGCAGTAACAAAGACAAGCGAGTAGTGATTTTAGTAAACAGCGAGGATTAAAATACGTAGGCACGGGGACGGATAACGGGCGTTGCATGGATGAGAGAAACTCATGTAACAATCATAGCAGGGCATTTGCGAGATAATAATAAAACGGTATCCAAGTACTAATAAATCAATAGGCATGTGTTCCAATTATAGTCGTACGTGCTCGCAATGAGAAACTTGCACAACATCTTTTGTCCTACCAGCCGGTGGCAGCCGGGCCTCAAGGGAAACTACTGGATATTAAGGTACTCCTTTTAATAGAGTACCGGAGCAAAGCATTAACACTCCGTGAACACATGTGATCCTCACATCGCTACCATTCCCTCCGGTTGTCCCAATTTCTGTCACTTCGGGGCCTTTGGTTCCGGACAGCGACATGTGTATACAACTTGCAGGTAAGATCATAAACAACGAATATCTTCATGAATCAATAACATGTTCTGATCTGAGATCATGGCACTCGGGCCCTAGTGACAAGCATTAAGCATAACAAGTTAAAACAATATCATAAAAGTACCATCTACGGACACTAGGCACTATGCCCTAACAATCTTATGCTATTACATGACCAATCTCATCCAATCCCTACCATCCCCTTCGGCCTACAGCGGGGGAATTACTCACACATGGATGGGGGAAACATTGTCTGGTTGATGGAGAGGCGTTGGCGGTGATGGCGGTGATGATCTCCTCCAATTCCCCGTCCCGGCGGAGTGCCAGAACGGAGACTTCTGGCTCCCGCGACGGAGTTTCGCGATGTGGCGGCGTTCTGGAGGGTTTCTGGCGACTTCGACTTCTCTTCGTGCGTTTTTAGGTCGAGGTGAATAAGTAGTCCGAAGGGGGGCGTCGGAGGCCAGCCGAGGGGGCCACACCACATGGCCGCGCGGGCCCCCCCTGGGCCGCGCCGCCATGTGGTGTGGGGCCCTCGGGCCTCCACTTCAATTGTCCTTCTGGCTCCGTCAGTATTCTGGGAAAATAGGCCCTTTCGTCAAAATCCCGAGGTTTTTCCTGAAAGTTGGATTTCTGCACAAAAACGAGACACCAGAACAGTTCTGCTGAAAACAGCGTTAGTCCGTGTTAGTTGCATCAAAAATACACAAATTAGAGGCAAAACAATAGCAAAAGTGTTCGGGAAAGTAGATACGTTTTGGACGTATCGGTAGGCATCGATAGTTTGACCTAAATTTGAAATCAAAGAGAAGGTGGTTAGAAAAAATCGAAATTGGCAAAGCAAAGCATGAAATCATAAATTTGTGATGCACTATAGCTATGAAAAGTATCAAACAATGCATACCAAAATGATTTTTTAGAGGAATACTAGTTCAACTTATTTTAATTTTATATTAGTAGCCCAAAATCGAACTAGTAGTTGGATATTTTTGAACTTGATCCGTAGTAGTGGGCAAAACCCTAGTTTAACCTATTTAATCATAGATTCGTAGGTCGATTTTTCTACTTTTTTATTATTACTATGCAGCACATGTGTGTTTGCCCGTCGAGTGAAACTCGGAGGAAGAGGGATCACTCGGAAGGAGAGAAGAAGGGAGAGAATTATGGTGTCTCCCCTTTTTCGTGTGATGATGTTGACTTTTGTGCAGGGTTTGTCAGTGAGCAGGAGCGAGCGAGCGAGCGAGTCGAGCGAGGCCGAGAATGAGAGAGATTTTTTTTTGTGAGAGGGACAACCGAAGGATCCAGAAGGACCCACATACTTCCGATACGCATCCTGATGCGTCTTCTCTTGACAAAGAAAATGGCTGGGAGTTTGCGTACCTATTGCACGTGACTTGTGCTCACTGAAGTGTAGGACCTCACGCATGGGCACCACACGTAAGTGACAGACCTGTTGATGTAAAAACTCGGTTGATTATTATACTACTACATTTATACAAAGTTTCCTATGGATTCAAGGGTACGAAAGCCAAGTTAAATCATTTACATGACATTATTTTTTCCATGAAGCCAAGTTAACTCATTTATCAATTGGTACATTTTGGAGTGACTAAGAAGGATCCAGGCTTACTTTTTCATTTTCATGTTTTAAACATGTTTAAATCTTGGTCAAACATATGACTTGACCAAGATTCAAATGGGCATAAAAATTCAAAAAAAAATCAAAAAAAAAGAAAAAACAAAAGCACGCCGTCTTCCTATGTCATATAGTAAGCATTCAAGGTGATAAACAAGGTCTGGCATATTCAAACCACAAAAATCATGTATCTACCCCTAACCCTAAACAAGGATCCAGGCTTACCCTTTTCATTTTCATGTTTTAAACTTGTTCAAATCTTGGTCAAACTTAGGATTTGACGAAGATTCAAATGGGCGTAAAAATACTTAGAAAAATCATGTACGTATCCGTTGACCGCCAAAACCCACCGTCGGGCAGCATGGCAGTCAGCACTAGTAGAGCCGGGAAGAGCCTAGAGCCGCGGCTGGGCTGAGACCCCTCCGAGCGACGGCCCGCAATGCTCTTCCGGTCACACGCGGCGATGCGAAGTGCAAGGGCGTGCCACCTGACCTATACCTGGTCGGGAAGGTGATGGGGAATGCCTCGCTTAGTTCCCGCATGGCATACACGTAAACGTTAAATACGAGCCTCGATCGGCTCTCGAGGTTATCTCGTGAATCGGCTCAAAGAGCCGATCCACCCATGATCCGTGCGGGGTGCACGAATACTTGGTGATCCCGCTTGATCAAGATAAAGCTAATGAGATCTACGACGATTTAGGGTTTTCACCGCATAATCGGATCATCCTACTCCGGAGTTGGGCCTCGCGGCCACGCACGGTGCTCATAAGCCGATCCTAAACAAGGCCAAAGAACCAACAATGTAGTTGATCCACGGAACATCCTGTTTAGGACTTGCGAACGCCACCCTACATGCCACCGGATCCTCCCCCTTTGTAAGGCCTAACTATTGCGGATATTAAACTAATCCTTGCGAGCAAGGAGCAATCGTAACGGATCAGATCTACTAAACGATGAACAAGCAGGGTGCCGCCCCCATGCCTGAGATAGGCATGAGGACGGCTAGATATGCAAGGGTTGCACTACGTAAGCATGTTTATACGAAGGACAATGCTAACCCTAACACATCTATGATAACTACGTTGCCCGCCATCAAAGACGCTTCGAGTACGGGCAACGCATGAACAACGTGGAGCTTGTGCTGCCTAGATCGCAAGATGCGATCTAGGCAGCATGTCGCTACCTGATTGAAACCCTCGAGACGAAGGAGTTGGCGATGCGCCGAGATTGGTTTGTTTTGGGGTGAACGTTGTGTTGTTGTTTATTCCATAAACCCTAGGTACATATTTATAGTCCAGCGGACTCTCTAATGCGGGCGTGCACCAAACCGTGCACGAATAAGATCCTATCTCTAAACTAAGATACGATCTAATATGTTACAGATACACGGGCAATTAAGCCCAACTTGGTAAAAAGGCCGATCCACATATATATATTTCTTCACACCCATCTTCGATCGCGGCCCACCTCTGACTTGGTCAAATTCTGGTGATAACACATGCCCCCTGGTTTTGGAAATGATATTTCCAAAATCATTACGTTTTCCTTTCGTCGGGTCATGTCATGGCGAGAGCAGAACCATTGCAGCATTTTTCGTCGGGTCATGTCATGGCGAGAGCAGAACCATTGCTCCGCACAATTTGACCGTTGTCTTTGAGTACTGCCTCCTCGAAAACTGCTGTGGCATTGAATTTTTTCACCGTAGCCCCCTTTTTATTTAACCGCTCCGAGTGGTTCGCCATTTCACCATCTTGCTCCGTCCTGGCCATCGGTACCAAAAACCCCCAAACTCCCACAGCTATGTCTTCCTCTTCTTCCTCTTCCTCGTCGGTCTTCCACGACTCCTCCTCCGAGCTTTCCTACGGGTCCTCTTCCTCCCGTGAAACACCACCAGACATCCGCGCCCCAGAAGCATGGGACCTGGAAGACCACGCTTCCTCTGTCTGGTCCGAAGACGACCAGTCCCTGACCAGCGGGGACGAAGATCTTCAGTTCCTCGCCGTCGGGGAACCGGAGTCGGAGAGTGAGGACGACCAGCTTCCCCGGGACGGCTGCCCCACCTCCGAAGAAGAGGAAAAGGAAGACGACGGCGACGACGACGACTCCCTCGAGGGTTACCCGCCGGCCGAAGCGCCTCCGCATGTGGTGGGACGACGACGGCGAGTGACGATGAAGACGAAGATGAAGCTCCCGTAGAGGGCTATGGGAGCAGCGACGAAGAACCCATCGGCGGTAGTGCCGATGAGAGTTCCGAAGACGACGACGAAGGAAGCAACGGCCCGTAGATTAAGATCTACTAGTATAGGCCTAGCAGTAGTAGATTGGTCAATAGACCCTTCTTTTGTTCTTCCTTCCCGAGCAATCGGCTCTTTCTATGTAAGAAATCCCCTTAACTCCCTTGCCGATTGTCAAATGGAGTTGTCGTACAGGGAGCCGATGGCAGAATATCGGCTCATCTTGCTATCTGAGGCCAAGCCGTTGTATAAACTTACTTCACTAAAGTCGATATCAGCGTATCGGCTCTGTTCTCTGAAGTCGATGCCCGTGCATCGGCTGTGATTTTTATATATATGTGCCTCTCTCTTTTTTTTTTACTGGCCGATTCTGAAATCGGCCCCCACATCTTACTGTCCGATTCTGAGATCGGTCCATCTTACTGTCCATCATCCCACATGCTTGGGAAATATTTCTTGAGGTGTTGACCATTAACAGCCACAGGGAACTTTTCGCCGCTCAATTCCTCCAGCATGTATGCATTACCCTTCAAGGCCTGGACCACTTTGTACGGACCGTGCCAATTAGGAGACCACTTGCCATATGCCTTATCCCCGGTTCCCAATGGCAACACAGCCTTCCCACACAAGATCACCAACTTGGAACTCCTTTGGCTTAACCTTTTTGTTGTAAGCACGAGCCACCCCGGCTTTGTTCTCCTTAATCTTCTCCAACGACCAAAGCCCGAGTTCCGTTGCGTCCTCAATAGTGTCGCTCATCAAAGCTGCATACTCTTCGGCCGTCAGATCATTCTGAAACGTGACGCGTCTTGATCCAGCCGTAATTTCCCAAGGCAATACGGCCTCCTGTCCATAGACAAGCTGGTACGGCGAGGTCTTTATAGCTCCATGGCACGAAATGCGGTAGGCCCATAACGCTTCTGATAGATCCACGGAACATCCTGTTTAGGACTTGCGAACGCCACCCTACATGCCACTGGATCCTCCCCCCCTTTGTAAGGCCTAACTATTGCAGATATTAAACTAATCCTTGCAGAGCAAGGAGCAATCGTAACGGATCAGATCTACTAAACGATGAACAAGCGAGGTGCCGCCCCCATGCCTGAGATAGGCATGAGGACGGCTAGATATGCAAGGGTTGCACTACGTAAGCATGTTTATACGAAGGACAATGCTAACCCTAACACATCTATGATAACTACGTTGCCCGCCATCAAAGACGCTTCAGTACGGGCAACGCATGAACAACGTGGAGCTTGTGCTGCCTAGATCGCAAGATGCGATCTAGGCAGCATGTCGCTACCCGATTGAAACCCTCGAGACGAAGGAGTTGGCGATGCGCCGAGATTGGTTTGTTTTGGGGTGAACGTTGTGTTGTTGTTTATTCCATAAACCCTAGGTACATATTTATAGTCCAGGGGACTTTCTAAAGAGGGCACATCCCCTCGTGCACGATACAAACTCTAACTCTTATCTAAAAGGGTAAACTACTAAATAAAGATACACGGGCAATTCGGCCCAAAACCATGTTAACGGCGGGGAAGGGCTGGGTGTCTACCTTCATGGCGTACTGGTTGAAAATTAAACGCCCCTTCTCTATCGCCGCTTGGATGTGTTGACGCCACACCCTGCAGTCGTTGGTGGCATGGGAAAGCGAATTGTGGAATTTACAGTACGGCTTTCCGTTTAGCTCTTGCGCCGTGGGGAACTTGAGACCTTCAGGAATCGTCAACCGTTTCTCCTTGAGCAGGAGGTCGAAGATTTGTTCAGTCTTGGTCACGTCAAAATCAAATCCCCTGGGCGGCCCTGGTGGCTTTACCCATTTGCAGGACACGGGGGTTCCTCCCCGAGTCCACTCAGCCATCGCTACTTCTTGGTCTCCCGCGGGCACTTCACTTTCCTCTCGTATCGACCATGACTACCGCACGCTTGAACTTGTCTTGGTACGGTGTCCGGGTGGCGCTGTTCATATGCCGATAGTTTCGAACCATGTGCGCCGGCGAGGGATAATCTGCTTGGGAGGCCATGTCCTTGAGCTGTGTTGCAAGGCCGCCTACGCCAACTCGATCGCTTCCTTTTCAGTTATACGAACCGAATAACATCGGTTCCTAAGGTTCCCGAAGCGCTGGATGTACTCTGTCACCGTTTCTCCGCGCTTCTGACGTAGTTGTGCTAGATCGGCAATGCTAGAATCGGAAGCTTCTGAATGATATTGCATATGGAACTCGTTCTTCCAATTGCTTCCAAGACTCGGATGGAGTTTGCTGGCAAAGAGGTATACCATCCAAAAGCCGATCCCGTGAGGGACCGTGAAAAGAGCCTCACGCGTAGTTGATCCGACACCGAAGCCGGTCCTAGTTGCGCCAAATATCGGCCGATGTGCTCGATGGAGCTGGAGCCATCTGATCCACTGAATTTGGAGAAGTCAGGGAGCCGATATTTAGGTGGCAGCGGGATCATCTCGTACTCATCGGGGTACGGCTTGGAATAGCCGATTGCCCTCCTTTTCGGCATAATGCCGAACTGGTCTCTCAGTATGGTACTGATCTGATCCGGCCGTGTCTGGCTGCAGGAGATGCGCTCCGAAGATTCGCCCGGGTGGCGTACTTAGCCAGCCATGTTTGCTTTTCCAGCTACGAGCCAACTGCAGGAGCTGGGCTCGGGAGTTTCGTCGGGGTGGCGTACTTAGCTAGCCACGTCCGCTTCTCAAGCTCGTCGCCGACGTTCCTCCCGTTTGCACCGGAGTCCCCGACGTTGTGGCCTGGTTTGAGAGTGCCCGAGTTGCCACAATCCGGCACATACGTGCACGCGTATCCTTGAGGGATCTCCTTAGGCGCCTCAACCAAGAACCGGTAGTCATTAGGGTCACCACCGATCTTGTAGACGACGAATGCCGGTGTAGCCGGCACTTCACCGGTGCTGCCAACGCATATGGCAGCGGTGGACGGGACCGGAGTGGCAACTCTCCTTGGTGCGTCCCGAGAGCTGGTCCGGACGGCGAGTACCGGTGGCTCATGATCTCCTCGGATCACGCGCGAGCGAGACGCTCCAACACGTTGACCAAGTTTTCGGAGTGGCGGTGTAGCGAGTGAGCCACCAAGTAGTTAATCTCCTGCCGCGAGGCCATGGTGCGTTCCTCCGACGGGGCGAGAGATCTATCCCATCGAGTGCACCTTGTGGTGAGAATCCCTTCCATCCGATGCCATGGGTACGGGTTCTCCGAAAAGAGCCGATGAGGTCGGCTTCGAGGGTGGCCTTGATCTCGTCATGTTTCTTCTTGAGCTCAGCAGGCAGCTCCTCGTAGGTGACTGGCGTGCCGTCCGTCGCCATCTCAGATGTAGATGGCGATGTGGTTGATGTAGACGATCAATGTCCCACCGGGCGTGCCAGAATGTGTTGACCGCCAAAACCCACCGTCGGGCAGCGACAGTCAGCACTAGTAGAGCCGGGAAGAGCCTAGAGCTGCGGCTGGCTGAGACCCCTCCGAGCGACGGCCCGCAATGCTCTTCTGGTCACACGCGGCGATGCGAAGTGCAAGGGCGTGCCACCTGACCTATACCTGGTCAGGAAGGTGATGGGGAATGCCTCGCTTAGTTCCTGCATGGCATACACGTAAACGTTTGACTGGTGGGTTTTCACGTTACGAAGGAGTTGGCGATGCGCCGAGATTGGTTTGTTTTGGGGTGAACGTTGTGTTGTTGTTTATTCCATAAACCCTAGGTACATATTTATAGTCCAGGGGACTTCCTAATGTGGGCGTGCACTAAACCGTGCACGAGATAAACTCTAACTTTCAATCTAAATATAATCTACTATAATTAAAGATACACGGGCAATCTAGCCCAAATTCTCCGTGCCAGGCCGCTTTAGAGATCTTCCACGTGTAATCTTCCAAGCCCATCCCGATCGCGGCCTACCTCCCGATTTGGCCAAAATCGGGTGATAACACATGCCCCCTCGGTTTTGGAAATGACATTTCCAAAATCATTATGCTTTCCTTCGTCGGGTCATGTCGTGGCGAGTAGAGCTGTTGCGGTATCCGTTATCATTATGCCCCGTCTTCTCGGCTTCTCTCGCAAAATTCGATAGCTCCGGCGTCATCTCCTTGGAAACTGTAATGACAATAAATTTCCACCAGGCTTATCATTATTTAACTATGCCGATCGACTAGCCTTCTTCATCCCCTTCCTCTGTTCCAGCCATCGGCACCCAAAAAACCCTCTTCCCCTGTAGCAATGTCTTCCTCTTCCTCTTCTTTCTCAAACCTCTTCCCCCACTCCTCGCCGAAGAAGAAGAACGAGGACAAGCCTCATTCCGAGGTGAACCCCCTCTCCTCCGACAATGAGAAGAAAGAAGGGGAAGCAGCGAAGGCCAAGGCCTTCCCCTCCGCCAAGCTCCCGCCGCGAGGCGCTCCCGCATGTGGGCGGACAGCGAGGATGAAGATGACGACGAAGAAGAAGAAGAGGAGGAGGAAGATGAATCTTCCTCTTCCGCCGGGTACCCGCCAACCAAGCGCTTCCGCTCCCGGGCGGACAGCGAGGACGATGATGATGACGAGGAGGAAGAGGCTCCGGCCACGGGCCGGGGCAGCAGCGACGAGGAACTCCTCGGGAGCAGCGCCGACGACATCGACGGCGGTGATGACGAGGATAGCGACGACTAGTAGAATAGGTCTAGTAGTAGCAGTGCACTAGGCACTAGATCCCTCTTTTGAGAGCCATCGGCTCTTTCTTGTAAAGCCGCTCCTCTGAATTAATGAAATTGTTCTTTTGATTCATCTTTCAATTGCTCCAATTTCACTCCTTCCGCTCGTCATGTGAAGACCGACAGTAATGTATCGGATTTCTTTTCTTTTGGACACTCATGAAGCCGAACTCTCATGTCGATTAGCTCGTAGGCCAGGAACTTCTCAATTTCAGGCTGCGACTTGGTGTCTGATCATAATTCTTCGCAGTACCTTAGCCGATGACTACTCATCGGCCATTCCGAGAATCTAGTCCCTTTCCTCCTTTCCTGATCTCCATGTAGTCCGTTGCCCCCCGAGTCTTCATCAAGGCGAGGACAGTCGTAATCAACCACATGTGTCACCATCGGCCTCCGAATCGTAATGCAGAATCAGCCGATTCCATCAAAATCGGCTTTCTAAAGAACTTTTAGGGCGAGCTGCCCCCCGAGCCTCCGTCAAGGCAAGAATACCGGCAAGGATGCATAAGTCGTTGAGCGCGTAGCCAGTAGGCCGCCGGTGGGTTTTGGCCCTGTGCAACTGTACTAAAGTCGATGATCGCGCATCGGCTTCGCTTCTTGCGAATTTTTTTTTTATTTGGCCGATTTTTCTCAATCGGCCCCCAATGTTCCTCTGCACACATGTCTGCACATGTTTATCTGCATAGGTTCATCTGACTATATGCCCCCCGAGCCGAATCTGCCAAATGACTGCAGATATCGGCTTTCATGGTTAGTCGGGGCACCGCACTTGCACGTCGGCTTCGTAAAGATTCATGCTGACTTTCTTCTGCCGACGTGGCCGCCGCCTAGTGGCTCGTTGCTGAACACAAACAGAATATGTGCAGAGGATAATTTTGGCCGATTGCTGGAATCGGCCTCCACATTGCTTGTTCGATGAAGGTTCCGCGATGAAGATTTTGTAATGTTCCTCCATAAATTTTTTGGGGCCGATCACAAGGATCAGCCTCGCACGGTTTGCTCATTGGTTTGATCTTGCTACTTGGTCAGGCTGGATAAAACCAACCCGACTTCTGACTTGATGCGCTTGCTGTCGTCCACCTTGAGTGCTCCGTAGAGTCGTGGAGCGCTACGCTCTGTCGGCAAGACGAGTACCATGTTTGTGCCAGCCGATGTCTCATCATCGGCCTTCCTCTGTTTAGGGCGCCACTCCATTTTCTGTGGACGACCCTCTTCATCCAGGGTTCGCTGGACCTTTGCGAGCCAGATCAGGCCGTGCCTTCCTTAGCGTATGCGAGTACAACCTCTCGGCTTCCTCTAGGCCGCGCAATCGCTGAACCTCGCGCTTTTGGGAACGGCTGAGTCCGTCAGGGCACCACCTTGGCCGGTGGTACCTATCTTCTTCCACTTCTAGCCCTTCGTCTTCGGAATCCTCAAGATCTGCCCAACGAAATGACTCAGCACGTTTGCCTGGTGGTGGGAGAGGCCCTAAGCGCTCAAACACAGACACGTTGGCTGCCTCCTTCTTCTTCTTGTTGCATTCTGGGCAATTGCCGATTGTGGGCAATCGGCTCATTCCTGAATCCCAGCAGTGTCTGAAGAAAGGGCAGTCCCAATGTCTGGCGTTGTCATCCGGCTCCCTTGATGTGTCCGTGGCATGGCGCTCGTGCTCCTCCTCATCGCGATCCTGCCGACGATGTCTTCTGGCTTCTCTAGCCAGACGATCTCCTTCATCATCATAGTTGGACCGTCGGCGTTGGTCATACTGACTCACATATTTGTTGAGGAGGTGATCAGAGAGAGGTCGTTGATATCGTATGTTCTTCACTTCTCCCTCTGTGACGTAGCGCTTGCCATCATGATGGAGCCGATCGCGTGGAGCGGCCTCCTCTGTGTCCTTGCTATGAGAGCAGCTACCCTCATCTCCATCTTTGCCAGAGTGGTTCCCAGGTCCTACCATGTTGATGCTGAACGATGGACCTGGCTGGCAACCCTCAGGGTGGGTGACTTCCACCATGTTAACGGCGGGGAAGGGTTGGGTGTCGACCTTCATGGCGTACTCGGTTGAAAATTAGACGCCCCTTCTCTATCGCCGCTTGGATGTGCTGACGCCACACCCTGCGGTCGTTGGTAGCATGGGAGAGCGAGTTGTGGAATTTGCGGTACGGCTTTCCGTTTAGCTCTTGCGCCGTGGGGAACTTGAGACCTTCGGGGATCGTCAACTGTTTCTCCTTGAGCAGGAGGTCGAAGATTTGTTCGGTCTTGGTCACGTCAAAATCAAATCCCACGGGCGGCCCTGGTGGCTTTACCCATTTGCGGGACACGGGGTTCCTCCCCGAGTCCACTCAGCCATCTGCTACTTCTTGGTCTCCCGCGAGCACTTCACTTTCCTCTCGTATCGACCATGACTACCGCACGCTTGAACTTGTCTTGGTACAGGTCCGGGTGGCGCTGTTCATATGCTGATAGTTTCGAACCATGTGCGCCGACGAGGATAATCCGCTTGGGAGGCCATGTCCTTGAGCTGTGTTGCAAGGCCAGCTACGCCAACTCGATCGCTTCCTTTCGGTTATACGAACCGAATAACATCGGTTCCTAAGGTTCCTGAAGCGCCGGATGTACTCCGTCACCGTTTCTCCGCGCTTCGACGTAGTTGTGCTAGATCGGCAATGCTAGAATCGGAAGCTTCGAATGATATTGCATATGGAACTCGTTCTTCCAATTGCTTCCAAGACTCGGATGGAGTTTGTCGGCAAAGAGGTATACCATCCAAAAGCCGATCCCGTGAGGGACTCGTGAAAAGAGCCTCACGCGTAGTTGATCCGACACCGAAGCCGGTCCTAGTTGAGCCAAATATCGGCCGATGTGCTCGATGGAGCTGGAGCCATCCGATCCACTGAATTTGGAGAAGTCGGGGAGCCGATATTTAGGTGGCAGCGGGATCATCTCGTAATCGTCGTGGTACGGCTTGGAATAGCCGATCGCCCTTCTTTTCGGCATCATGCCGAACTGGTCTCTCAGTATGGTACTGATCTGATCCGCTGTGCTGGCCGTAGGAGTCGTACTCTGAAGATTCGCCGGGGTGGCGTACTTGGCCTGCCATGTTTGCTTCTCCAGCTCTGAGCCATCTGCAGGAGCTGGGCTCGGGAGTTTCGTCGGCGTGGCGTATTTAGTTAGCCACGTCTGCTCTGTCGCCGACTTTCCTCCTGTCTTCGCCGGAGTCCCCGATGTTGTGGCCTGGTTTGTGAGTGCCCAGTCACCACAATCCGGCACATACATGCACGCGTATCCATGAGGGATCTCCTTAGGCGCCTCAACCAAGAACTGGTAGTCACTAGGGTCACCACCGATCTTGTAGACGACGAATGCCGGTGTAGCCGGCACTTCAGCTGGTGCTGCCAACGCATATGGCAGCGGCGGACGGGACTGGAGTGGCAACTCTCCTTGGTGCGTCCCGAGAGCTGGTCCCGACGGCGAGTACCGGTGGCTCATGATCTCCTCGGATCACGCGCGAGCGAGACGCTCCAACACGTTGACCAAGTTTTCGCAGTGGCGGTGTAGCGAGTGAGCCACCAAGTAGTTAATCTCCTGCCGCAGGGCCATGGTGTGTTCCTCCGACGGGGCAGAGAGATCTATCCCATCGAGTGCACCTTGTGGTGAGAATCCCTTCCATCTGATGCCATGGGTACGGGTTCTCGGAAAAGAGCCGATGAGGTCGGCTTCGAGGGTGGCCTTGATCTCGTCATGTTTCTTCTTGAGCTCGGCGAGCAGCTCCTCGTAGGTGACCGGCGTGCCGTCCGTCGCCATCTCGGATGTAGATGGCGATGTGGTTGATGTAGACGATCAATGTCCCACCGGGCGTGCCGAAATGTGTTGACCGCCAAAACCCACCGTCGGGCAGCGACGGTCAGCACTAGTAGAGCCGGGAAGAGCCTAGAGCTGCGGCTGGGCCGAGACCCCTCCGAGCGACGGCCCGCAATGCTCTTCCGGTCACACGCGGCGATGCGAAGTGCAAGGGCGTGCCACCTGACCTATACCTGGTCGGGAAGGTGATGGGGAATGCCTCGCTTAGTTCCTCGCATGGCATACACGTAAACGTTAAATACGAGCCTCGATCGGCTCTCGGGTTATCTCGTGAATCGGCTCAAAGAGCCGATCCACCCATGATCCGTGCGGGGTGCACGAATACTTGGTGATCCCGCTTGATCAAGATAAAGCTAATGAGATCTACGACGATTTAGGGTTTTCACCGCATAATCGGATCATCCTACTCCGAGTTGGGCCTCGCGGCCACGCACGGTGCTCATAAGCCGATCCTAAACAAGGCCAAAGAACCAACAATGTAGTTGATCCACGGAACATCCTGTTTAGGACTTGCGAACGCCACCCTACATGCCACCTGGATCCTCCCCCTTTGTAAGGCCTAACTATTGCGGATATTAAACTAATCCTTGCGAGCAAGGAGCAATCGTAACGGATCAGATCTACTAAACGATGAACAAGCGGGTGCCGCCCCCATGCCCGAGATAGGCATGAGGACGGCTAGATATGCAAGGGTTGCACTACGTAAGCATGTTTATACGAAGGACAATGCTAACCCTAACACATCTATGATAACTACGTTGCCCGCCATCAAAGACGCTTCGATACGGGCAACGCATGAACAACGTGGAGCTTGTGCTGCCTAGATCGCAAGATGCGATCTAGGCAGCATGTCGCTACCCGATTGAAACCCTCGAGACGAAGGAGTTGGCGATGCGCCGAGATTGGTTTGTTTTGGGGTGAACGTTGTGTTGTTGTTTATTCCATAAACCCTAGGTACATATTTATAGTCCAGGGGACTTCCTAATGTGGGCGTGCACTAAACCGTGCACGAGATAAACTCTAACTTTCAATCTAAATATAATCTACTATAATTAAAGATACACGGGCAATCTAGCCCAAATTCTCCGTGCCAGGCCGCTTTAGAGATCTTCCACGTGTAATCTTCCAAGCCCATCCTGATCGCGGCCTACCTCCTGATTTGGCCAAAATCGGGTGATAACAGATACACAGTCACCAGGATAAGCACCAGACAGGCACAGACAGTAAGTAAAGCAAGCAATCAACAAGCAGCTGATGATCATATGATCACCACAGCTTGCTAGAGCATGCTAATCATGCTAGAGTCAATCCTAGCATCAACACATGGACCAGTTCATGAAATAGCCACAATTAAGCAACAGTTGTAACACAAATAATCATATAAACAACCTTATAATTGTATCCAGAAGCACATCAGCAAAGAAATGAAGTAGCTAGATAACAGACAAGCCTAGTAGAGCTTTACCATGAGCTAGAGGTCAATGTACAACACACAGAGGCACTGGCACTTGCAAAAATGCAAGGATTCATCACAGAAATCAAGCCAGTGGCGGTTAAATGGTTACACAACAAGGGCACAGTACCAGTAGCAAGCCCAGGATCAAGCTAGCCTGGCAGGAGCATCATGGAATGCTCATGAACAAGTGCTCATGAGCCACAGCAACACAGAAGGTAAGCACATCTCCATAATCCAGAGGGAGGAGAACAACAACATAGCATAGGCTAGAGCATGGGGAGTATAGCAGCATAAGGAGAGCAAATAGAGCACCAGAAATAACTAGAAACCATGGTAGTAGCAGAGAGCCAGTAGCATACAGCAGCAGCAGCACAGCATGGCGGCATCTCCAACAGAAGGAGCAGCCATGGCTAGAGCTAGAACAGGAAGAAGAAGCGCTGGAGAGAAAGGGGAGGCAGTGGAACACTTACTGGTGAAGCAGGTCGACGAACGCGGCCATGGCGGCCACGGCGGCACACGCCGGGGGCACGGCAGCGCCAGGCCAGGCCAGGCCACGGCAATGCCGCAGCAACCAGCACCACCACGGCAGGGCACGGCGACGCCACCTCATCAGGTGACAAGGTATTAACTACGAGTCGTAGACTAGGGTTTCGTTGGATGTAGAGGGCAAGTAGATCTCGAAGGTTTCAGCCGAAAAGTACTCGACGATATGAAAGCTAGGGTTTGTGAAACAATGATTCGATCCTTTCTTTATCCCTCGACTCCCCCTTATATAGGAGGCGGAGCCGAGGGATTCGCGATACACAAGTTTACAGAGTCCGGGAGGGTTTCTAACCCGTCCCGCAAGATTACAAATAATGCTTCCTATTACAACTCTAGCTTTCCTTAATAGTATCTTGGGCTTCTGAATCTCTTTATCCTTCGGGTCGTGGGCCTTCATTAAACCCCGGGTACCATCTTCGGCAGGCCCATTGGGGATGCCTATGTCATCAGGAGCACCGGCGAGCAGCGCATCGTCGCAGATCTTGCCGCCAGGGCGCAGATGAGTTAGGGGAGAACGGTGGTGGCGATGAAACGTAGATCGACGCGAACCGATAGGTGCGCCGTCGAGCGGCCGTTCTTTTGCGACCAATCTCGTCGCCAGAGATGGCCGGAGACGGCCGGGGTAATTCGGCGACGGCGACAGCGGATCGCCAGAGCGACGAGAGAGGGTTAGGGTTAGGAGAGGAGAGAGTGACGCGAGCGAATGGGTCGGTTGGACCGAGCCCAGTGGGCTGGTCCAACCTAACCCGTTCGGCCGCCTGACAGGTGGGCCCAAGGGGTATTTTTGACATTTCAAAAATACCCAAATTAAGTGAAACTCACTGAATTTTTATAAAATAAATATAGCTCTAAAAAATAAATAAAAATATGAACATCACTCAGCATAAAATTCTCTATCATAATAAAATATGAAATGGAATTTTTGAGACAATTAAAAATAAGTCATATTTAAATGCAAGGAATTAATCATTAAAAATTAAACCTTATATTTTAATGATAAAATAAGTCCATAAATACTTTTGGACTTTAAAAAAACACCTTGACAACATTTCAAGGTAGTATTTTACCCTAAACAGAGTATCCCTAAATCATTCTTAGTAATTACCTCTTACACGAAATAATAAGCATCGGAAAGGGGGGAACAAACCCTAAAAATGGAAAGCATGCATAATTGCTTCTTTAACCATTGCCCTTATCGGACAATGATGCTATTTTTCAGCAACAGAGGACAAGGGTCAGTCCACACCTTCAAACTGCAACACTTTGCGGTCTTCAGGCAAGTTCATCGCTTGCTCATGTCATTTGAGTATTTTTACCAAATTACTTGCAAAGTACTATGTTTATCACTCTTGCATACAAAGGCAAAATCACTATTTTCATAACTATGAATATGACTATGTGGTTGGCAATGGAACCATGGAATGTGTTGACATGGTGGAGGTTCCATTGCAATGGGTTTATATCCATCTAGGATTAAACAACAAATGTCGTCCAATGATTCTTGTACCGTAATACTCGTGTTAACCATAAGATCTGGAGTGAGATGGAGTAGTCAAAAGTGTTTCCACCTCTCGTACATCAACGGATACGCTTACCGTAGACACTTGATCTCGAGGGACAAGCGGTGGGGTGGGGATCCCATTCTAATTCCCCACGGTAATGCGGTCTATGATGGGTTGCATTGGCCGGCGAAGGACCATGGTTGCGACCTGGTAGTTGTCGAGGTCGGAAGATATCCAAGTGATATAGCCCGGCGAGGACCCAAGGTCGGATTTGCAACAAAGGGTGGGTGTGCGAGGTAGCGGAGGAACATGATTGGCTAGACCTTATACCGGGCCTCACACCAAAGGAAGTGTGGACGGGAAAGCTGCCCGGTTGGCACCAAGGTTAAGATCTCTTATGGGTAAAGCAACACACCTCTCGCAGAGTGTAATGAATCGTGACCTGTCACTCCCTGTTCCGGGATTTGGAACTGCGCACGCTGCCGGAAAGGAACTCCATGAAGTTCTAGTAAACCGGTGAAGGCTGACGGACATAGTTCTTCTGAATAAAAGCAACCTCTTGAAGAAATGATTATCAAAACCTTTATTGGTAGTTAGTGCATTAAACACCTCTTTTCTATAATGAACTTGTTGAGTACGCTCGTACTCATACCACTCTTAAATCCCCTGCTTAGATTGTCTGAATCGACTTGAGGAGGACAACGACAACCAAGACGGAGCAGAAGACATCTGCTATGAAGAACCAGACCTCTCCGGAGGTATAGAAGGAGTTGACTACCTCATCGTCTACGGAACCGGGGAGGGTTCCGGAGGAGAACAAGCGTAGACCTATCTAATAGTAGTAGTATCCGAGCAGTACAAACACTTATTACTTAACTGCTCGTTGAGAATAAATGTATAACTTAGTAAGACTTCTATATTGTAAGTTGAGTCGGGTTCATCTCGAACCCAGGAGTTGCCCTCTTAGGACCCAAGAGGAACTCCGAGATGACATGTATATATGGTTTGTAATAATAAATGAATGAGTTATGGACCTGCTATGTTCTGTTGTACTACTCTGAGGGATGTAATATTTGCGGATTGGTACTTCGCGAATGTTATATCAACGACTGACATACTACAACATGCAGTGGTTTGCAGGGTCGCCACAGAATCACTTGATTTGGGTTTATAGAATTTGAGTTATGTCAAATACACAAATTCACATATTCAAATTTGAATATTAAAACATTACTCGAACGTCATATTTAAAATCACATTTGGGTTCTACACATTTTTGTGAGTCCAGGGATATATTATTTGCCAACTTTGGATGTGTAATTATTTTTCTATAATTTTTATAAGATAGGAAAATTGCCCGTGCGTTGCAACGGGACTAAAATAAACTAAAAATATTAGGTTTGAAGTATACCTTGATTTTGGTTGTACCATGGTTTAGAAGTATGTTTTTTCCGCAAATCTCCACCCAAACATCATTGGATACAACATGCACCGAGGTGTATATATAACTATCAAAATAAAATCTAGTGAAAAATATTGAATGCAAATAAAAATCAAAACCTAATAGTGATATTCTACTCAATTATTTTCCAAAACTTTGTTAATCCATTAGAGTGGAGAAGTCTATCTAATATACATATATTGAGAAAAACAGAAGCATTTTTTATGTTTTATCTCATTGAGAGATCAACATAAATTGCAAGCCATATTAAACTTGCATAGTGAAACGAATTGACTGAAAAATGTAGAGATGCAAGAATACTCGAGGTATTAAACGTCTTGAATAGCTGGAAGTTACTTCAACGCAAATTGGCACGTGAGCAGTGCGCTTGGCTATCGTTCCCTAGTGTTAATGCCGGTGTCTTGAGCCATGGTGAACTAAAGTAAGAGCACAGATTTCCCGTCGGGTTAACTGAAGCTGCACCGATCGCTCGATCCTTGGTCTACATGCTTACATGTATAAAGTCCAGTACAATAAACTCCTCCAAGGGTGAAGCATGTTGGATTGCTTGTGGACGTGCTTCTGTGCTTGCAGTCTTGGTCTCACCGGATCGCCCTCATTGTCGCGCACGCACACATCTTAGACAAAAAGAAAACAGACGCCAATACCCATGACCGTGCAGCCTCGAACCCCCTTTCCCATGAAACACGATCCACGTCAATACGCTTGCGGTCTGCGACAGTTTCTGTCACACCGCCGTTCTGTTTTCGTCGTGCCGCTTCAGCCGTTCCCCGTAGTCCAACCGTCCTTATGCTGCCGCTGAGTTCCAAGACGGGGGTGCCGGTGACTGATCCTCCTCCGCTGCTGCCGTCTCAATCGTCCCTACGATGCTGCTAAGTTCGAAGACCGGACAGGAGCCGATGACTGGTCCTCCTCTCACATTGAAGCACATCTTGCTAACACCTCGAACACCATGCTCATCTCCCCATGTATACCCGTTGATCAGCGAGTTCGAGTACACCGCGTCACGACAATCCATGACGTCGACCGCGAGCCTTGAGGGCACGATCTGGAGTCCATCTTGGTGTCAGTGTCGTTACCCTTGGCGAGCATGCTAGCCAAATCCAAGGGCGTTGGCGGCCGATGGGCGCCGCCGAAACCCTCTTTCCTTTTCTCTTCGTGCCTTCATGTGAAAAAGAGCAATGCATGTAATCAATTTCCTAATATTCTCTTATTTTCTGCCGCTATTCTTCAAAGCACTTCTCATACGCATGACATGGTTGAACCAGCAACACCAAATCGGGGAAAGACGACGACTACACAGAGCTGGCACTTCTCAATCGCTGCCACATATATTGCCGCGATTCGTCAACGCGTACGCATCGGAGTTTATATACACATGCAAAGCGTACGAAGGCCAATCTCACGATCCAGATATTTTAGGTATGCTTTCCCGATCCAGGCAGGAGGGCATCAAATCATGGCGGTGCCTCCGCCATGCTTTCCTGGTCGTCACTTTCGATACGACTACGTCCGCCTCGCCCATCGGGCTGACGGTGAGGCTGGCCGCTGCCCGCTGGAGTACATAGGGGTTTGTCGTGCGAGCTTAACCTCCGGGTTGACGTACGCTCTTCTCCTGAGACGTCTCGCTCGATTTCTCGTTAGCTTGGAGTAGACTAGCATCTTCCAGGATCAGAGCCTTTGCAAGAAGGGCAACCTGGTGAGTACAGCGGCGTGAGGCGGCGCGTATTGGCCTTTGACCAGAAGAGAAATCAATATTGAGGTTTGGTTGGCGATTGGCTATAGGATAAAGGGGTGTCGTCTTGATCGTCTTATAAAAGAAAACCAGAGAGACCAGAACTCCTACGATCGAGAGATGCGGTTACCATCCCCAACGCAGTGATTCTACATAGTTGTGGGTGTCCCTGGCTTATCCAACGGCCAGCACTATGTCAAGATTCGTGCCAGCTAGTTTTACATATTCAACCTGCACCTTGTACACAATGGCAGCCCTATAGATCCGAAGGTGGACATGTCCAACTCGTGTGCTTCCATGATTCTCTCTCAACCTCTCGTCCTCTCCCCTGGCCTTAGAGCATCTCCAACAGACGCGCTAAACGTCCCGCGCGGCAAAAAAACCATCGTTTTGGCGCGCGCGGACGCTGCCGCGCTGCTCCAGCAGACGCGGGAAAACGACGCGCGCGCTAAAAAATTACCGCCCGCGCGCGTTCGCGCTGTCCCGCGCGGGAAATCCGCCGCGTGTGTTGCCGCGCGCGCTATTTAGACGACACGCGCGAAGCGGCCAACCGCCACTCCTCCCACGCGTCTTCCTCCCGTGCCCTCTCTCCCCGCCGCTCTCCCTCCCGCGCCGCTCTCCCTCCCGCGCCGCTCCACCTCCGGCCGTTCCACCTCGACGCGAAGATGCCGCCGCGCCGCCGCTCGTCCTCCGGCTACCGCGGCGTCGCGCGCGCGGCCGAGCGGCCGATTCGACGCGGAGATCCGCTCCGGCGAGGAGCGGATCCGCCTCGGCACCTTCGACACGGCGCACGAGGCGGCGCGTGCCTACGACGCCGTCGCGTGGCGGCCGGGCCGCAGCCCGCCGCGCGATGAACTTCCACGACGTGTTCACGCGCGAGCGGCGGAGATGCTCGCGCCGCCGCCGCCGATGATCACGCGCGAGCAGCAGCGCCGGCGGCGGGAGCCGGAGCGGCGCCCGGTCATCGCCGAGCGCGACGAGGCGTTCCGCCTCGAATGGGCGCGCCGCTTCCGGAGGACGTCGCCGCCACGGCGGCCTTCTACGCGGAGAAAGAGAAGAAGGAGGAGGAGAAGGCGGCGGCGAAGGCGGCAAAGAAAGCTTCCCGCGAGAAGCGCCGCGCCGAGATCGCGAAGAGGAGGGCGGCGAGGGCCGCGAAGGCGGCGAGGAAGGCGGAGGAGAAGAAGAACGGCGCAGGGCCGTCGACGGTCGTCGTCTCCTCCTCCTCCTCCTTCGAGTGGACGACAACGCCGGTGTCGTCCACTACTCCGAGCGGCTCGGACTTCAACCGGGACTCCTCCGAGTAGAAGTTTATTATGTGTCGCATTGTATCGTCGAACTTTTATAAAATATATTCGTATTTTCGATCAAATTTTCATAGTTTGTTCGATTTAAATTTTCAAAAAACGGTCGGATTTAGCACTTTATACCGCGCGCGCTGCAAAATAGCGCCTCTGCCGGAGGTGCGTTTTTCGCGCAGCAACGCGCGCTGGAAAATAGCGCCTCTGCCGCGGGCAAATTCGCTAACACGCGCGCTAACAGTATACAGCGCGCCGAATCGCGCGTTTACAGTATACAGCGCGCCGAATCGCGCGTTTACAGCGCCAGATTTTAGAGCGTCTGTTGGAGATGCTCTTATCCTCTTGTGCTGCCACTGTCCTCCACCATGGCCGCCCTTGCTTGAGCCGACCAGATCCGGTCGCCACTTGATGAGCTTCTGGCTAGAGGCTCATCCTTCTTCGCGTGAAAGTCCAACCCCGTCCCGGCGTTCCTCAAGACGAACGCGAGGTCAGAGGCGTGCTCCTCCGTGCCCCCTCTCCCGCATCGCAGATGGGGAAGGAGGGTTGCGGCTCGTCGGCGTCGGCATCCAGAAGAGAGATGCCGGCCGGCAGCACGAATTGAGGCAGCGACTGTGCAATTCCATTTTTTTACCCGATGTAATTTGTTCCGGATCTGATTTGCTACACAGGCCTAGAGGCCCGTTCGATGCATGTTTATTCATGTTGGATCATGTTCCTTCTAGATTTTTCTCTGAATTTTTGTGAATCTCAGATCCTACTCTTTGGTACATGTTCCCAGATCCGAAAATCATTTGCTAGGCTGATGTATGGATTTTTTTTTCAATCTGTATGTTGATGTGTTCCGGTAGAAATATATAATATCTAAACATGATCGAAATTCAGTATGGATGATTTCTCGTTAACATTCTCCATTTTCAGCTTTGTTGGTTCAAAATATGTATGCATGATTTTTGGTGAAAATTCTTTATGTTTCCATGATATGAGCAGATTTGCTCCAATTTTCTTCTCATGTGGTGGTTAATTGGTGCATTTTCTCTTACAAATAAAATAAGTATTTTTCTCATATATTCAACCTGCACCTTGTCTATCTTGAAGATCTGATTCCTTCCATGTTCGAAGATTGATGAAACATGATAGATTTGAAGAATGGATTCCTAATACTCCCGGGTTGCAAACTAATGGTGCCTAATACCATACTAATTAAACTTTAATGTCCTACACCATATTCTGAACCAAAAGAAGTTGGAGGTTTGGAAAGGAATGAGTTCAGAACGCCGAGGTTTGGTATGCATAACGGGTTTGGAAAGGAACATTTTGGTGGGAGGTGGTATCTGCGAAATGCCAGCACGCATCTTCATGCAGACATGGGTGAGTTGACGGCATGTGATAAGACGGTGACCCCCACGTATATGTAGACCCGCATTTTCGTTACCATCCCGGATTGGAACTCTCGTTCGTACGGAAGACCAGAGAGACCAGAACTCCAACGATCGAGAGATGCGGTTACCATCGGGATTGGAACTCTCGATCGTACGTGTGACGCGTTGCGTCGGACGAAAGCGCCTACACGGTTGGACGAAAGCGCAAAGATGACGGACCAAACCAAGGAAACGTTAGCTCCTTTATTATTAGGTACTAGGACAATGCCCGCGCGTTGCTGCGAAAGAGAAATAGCAAAATTTGTTAACATCAAAATAGAAGAAAACAAAAATTGCTCTAGCAACATGGCTGAATAAACTAAATTGTTACAATTATTCATGAATAATAAAGTTTATAAGATGCTCGTAGAAAAAGAAAAAAGAACGCATAGTAAACCCAAAGATATGAGTTAGATTTGTGAGATGGATCAATGTTCATTAGCTTTGTCGAGCTCCAATCACAAAGATCAAAATGTTACGTTGTGTACTAACTGGCTTTGCCTCTAATGAAACACAGATCAGCACTATCACTGCACCCTAGATATCACAATACCAGCAGTATCTTTGTGCACAGCTCACATACATAAGGGGCTGAAGAAAATCCCTAGGGCTCTGAGATTCTTCCCCTTCCTTGACATCAAAGGTTCACCGGTCAATGTCAATCTCATGTGGTCTAGCATGCTCGTCACTGCGGCGCTACGCCCGACGCCAGATGCGCGAGGTTCTGTTCTGCTCGCCTGCATGCGCAAAGGGTGGTATGGACCAACCGCTGGGGCACGACGCCAGACGCATCGGCGTGGCACGCTCTATCCTGCCCGCCATGATTCGTCTGGTCCAACGTCATATGCCCATCATGTACTCTTTGTAGGTTTCCTAGAGGCCGGCGCATCCTAAACCCCGGCTGCAAGCCTGCAAGATCTTGGGCCTGGCTCCCACAACTCAACCAATTACTACGCGGCTCATGGTATCGATCTAGGAGTAGATCACCCAGGCCAGCATTGCACACCAGGCAGCAGCAATGCCTCATCTTGTCGATCATGGACTGGCGGCGAGCATATGTCGATAAGGGAGACGGCTGCGAAGCAGAGGAAGAGCCAACAGATGAGGTCGCCAGAGCCAGTGTCACCGACTGCGACGTGGCGAAGAGGGCCGTGAGGCCAGAGCGCCAGAGTATAGCAGAAACGTGAGCCCGTCAGCTCCAGCAGGTTCAGGAGGCACGCCGGCTTGGACGAGCGCCATAAACCAGGAAGGGAGGGGATAGAAACGAAACCCGTCAGAACGGGCTCGAAAACACCTCTCGGTACTTCTGATCAGGGCATCCGGCCACGATTGGCACAAGGGGAAGAAGCAGGTGCTCAAACTCTATATCAGATGGCGACGAGACCTCCGACTGAATTTTGATGGCTTTGATGTGTCGTCCATCCTCATTAGCGAGCTGAGCAAGGCACATCCAAAGCCGCACGGCCGGCGCCAGGCCACCAGCTGCTGCCAGCTCTTCCCTGGACATGGCGTCTTCTTTGAAGTTCAAGAAGTGTACTTCCAAGTCAATCACGTCGGTGGTGATTAGTGGTGCTTCCATTGGCGCCAGAAGGGCCTTGGTGGTGTGCATGTCAAGATCTTCAGCCTCCCGCTCCGGGATGTGAAGCTCCGGTGAGGGTGGCGGCAACCTCTGCCGCGACGCGGATCGAAGCGCTGGCAGTTGGAGCTGACAAGCGGATCGTCGATTTTGTCTCCGTTATGGTGAACTTGTATCGACGACAATGATCGCTGACAAATTTATTGGCTCAAAGAAGTCAAGTGGCCGACTCGAATCTATTAGCGATGTTCAAATTCAGAATCTAACTCCAACACGGTTGTAATCTCCCAGAATAAGTACTACAGAGCTGAACGTTCACATGCGGTTTCGTGGCGTTTGTTGCGGGCAAGAAAGGAAACGTGGCGTTTGTAATCTCCCAGATTATACTACAGATACGCACCGATAGGAATCCTTTACGAACACGATCGCTAGCGAATAGGGCGGAGGAGACGTACCACAGCATACGGAGACGTACCACAACCTAGGCATCGAACGACGGAAACCATAGCGATCTATAGAAGGACGGACCAAACGGACCGAACCATGGAAACGCTATTTTCTTTATTATTAGGTATAGATAGATTAAACATGTCGCGGTTAAATTTTGATGTTGTATGAAAAGTTGTCAGAAAAAGTTTCTCGGATAGAAAAACTTTCTACACGAAAGTTGTAGAGGACTTAATTACGATTCAAACGCAAGAAGAATCGTGTAAAACGGAGATACAGATCTATAGTTATGAATTTTCGAAGATTGACATGAGCTAGCACAACCTATTACGAAACTGATGGATCCTACTAGGAATCAGTACACGCGCGTGCCTTTGCTCGTGTCACGAGCGTGTACTATTCGAGTAGATTTAAAACCTATCTAATTCGTGCAGTGCTCGCTAGATAGAATGGACTGGTAGTGTTGGCGACTTACAGTGGCCGAGCTGGTCGGCAAGGATGAAGAGACGTTAGCGAGGCGGACGTGTACAACGACGTTGATCTGGTGCGCTTCGGGATTGTGCTAGCACGTCCATGATAATGGCATGAATACAGGTACGAGGTCTCTGGTTTCCAGCCGCTCCTTCCGTGTGCGTGGCGGTCAACCGGAGGTGTGCGTAACGACGACTTTCGGAAGCTCGGCGTTGCTTCCATCCGGTGCCAAAGAAAACGAACCAAGGTAGGGGTGCTCTAGGACAAAGGAAAAGATTGGAAATAAAAGAATACAGCTGATACCTTCACTGGTCACCGAGGCTTCCAATAGCAGCGGCGGTGTTCTTCGGAGGTGTGAATGGCATGCCTCCAGTAATGTCGCAGTCAACATCAACAACACGAGCACCACCATGTCCTAGAGAAAGGAAAGAAGAAATAACCAGGCTTGAGTACCTTGCTATCCGATGAAAACGGTGACATCAATCATCATGGCCGGCGGAACAACGGCGACGCGGCAACATCGACTATAAGATGCATCACCATGTCTTCTATGTAGGCGACGTCAAGAAGTGTCATCTGGTGCAAGGAATTGACATGCTGATCGCCGAGGGTGACATGATCTGGCGAGGAACTCATATTTGGGCTGATCTTGGCATGGATGGTATGAGTTTTACAGAGGCTCTCTCTGAAAAGTTTGAGAACGAAAGAGATGGAGGCGAATGAGAGACACATGATGCTCCTCTTAGTTCGCAAGGATATGGTCTGAGGAGTGAGATCGAGAGGTATATGCCGACGGGTGGCATTCTGTGCGCGATGCTGGTGCGAGAAATTGAGTCGACCAAATGGGATATAAATTTTCTGAACGGACTCTTCAAAGGATTTGCAATAACTTTCGTGTTTAACTCGAAGAGAAACGGTCACTATAAAGGGAAGAATTAGGGAGATGAATTGGTAACCCCATGAATACTTACGTACCTGCTTATGCGTGCACGGGGAGGAAGACCAGCGAGCGGCCAGGCTCGGTCCTGGTTGGCAAGTCTGATGAGCCAGAGAATGGGCCTGTGGCTGCTTTGGTCGTTTTTTTTATATAATTTTTTTCTTTCTATTTTCTGTTCCTTTTTTTTGAATTTGTTTCAAACTCGAATTTGATTCAAACATGATCAAAATATATCTGGAAACATATATTGCAAGGTTTAGTGAAAACAGAACATTTTGGCATCGTTTCAATTTTCAAAAAAGATTTACAATTATCAAAATATGGCACATATGCCCATAGGGCTTATTATCAAAGAATAAAAACTTTTTGTAATTTTAAAACCTTTAGAAAATAATAGGTGTTTTTGTAAACATTTGGGTTGACAATTTCTTTTATGAAATCTCTATCTTGAGAAAAAAAACTTTTAACTACTACACAAATTTTTTAATTCCCCAGCCAAGTCAAACAATTCAATCAATCTAAATTATCATTTTTCACATTCCAGACTACGACCCTTAAAAGAAATCTCGTCCCCGAGATTTAAAGAGGCTAGAAAAAAATAGGTTTGGCATATGTGGAGGTGGGCTACCACCCTTAAAAGAAACTTTTGTAGTAAGTTGATACGTTCAAAACGTATCCACTTTTCCGAACACTTTTGCTATTGTTTTGCCTCTAATTTGTGTATTTTGGATGCAACTAACACGGACTAACGCTGTTTTCAGCAGAACTGTTCTGGTATCTCGTTTTTGTGCAGAAATCCAACTTTCGGGAAAAACCTCGGGATTTTGACAGAAGGCCCTATTTTCCCAGAAAACTCACGGAGCCAGAAGGGCAAATCAGGTGGAGGCCCGAGGGCCCCACACCCTAGGGTGGCGCGGCCCAGGAGGGGGGCTCGCGGCCCTAGCGTGTGGCCCCCTCGGCAGGCCTCCGACGTCCTCCTTCGGACTACTTATCGCCCTCGACCTAAAAACGCACGGAGAGAGGTCGAAGTCGCCAGAAACCCTCCAGAACGCCGCCACATCGCGAAACTCCGTCTCGGGAGCCAGAAGTCTCCGTTCTGGCACTCCGCCGGGACGGGGAATTGGAGGAGATCATCACCGCCATCACCACCGACGCCTCTTCATCAACCAGCCATGTTTCCCCCATCCATATGTGAGTAATTCCCCCGCTGTAGGCTGAAGGGGATGGTAGGGATTGGATGAGATTGGTCATGTAATAGTGTAAGATTGTTAGGGAATAGTGCCTAGTGTCCGTAATTGGTACTTTGATGATATTGTTGCAACTTGTTATGCTTAATGCTTGTCACTAGGGCCCGAGTGCCATGATCTCAGATCTGAACATGTTATTGTTTCATCATGATATTCATTGTTTATGGTCTTACCTGCAAGTTGTATACACATGTCGCTGTCCGGAACAAATGGCCCCGAAGTGAAAGAAATCGGGACAACCGGAGGGGACGGTAGTGATGTGAGGATCACATGTGTTCACGGAGTGTTAATGCTTTGCTCCGGTACTCTATTAAAAGGAGTACCTTAATATCCAGTAGATTCCCTTGAGGCCTGGCTGCCACCGGTCGGTAGGACAAAAGATGTTGTGCAAGTTTCTCATTGCGAGCACGTACGACTATAATTGGAACACATGCCTATTGATTGCTTTGTACTTAGACACCGTTTTATTATTATCTGCAAATGCCCTCGCTTGATTGTTACATGAGTTTCTCTCATCCATGCAACGCCCGTTATCCGTCCCCGTGCCTACGAGTATTTAATCCTCGCTGTTTACTATAATCACTACCGATGTTTCCGTTACTCTGTCGCTGTTATTTTACTACTGCTATCGCTATAAAACTGTTACTACTCGATAAACTCTTGCGAGCAAGTCTCGTTTCCAGTGCGAGCTGAATTGACAACTCCGCTCGTTAAGGCTTTCAAGTATTCTTTGTCTCCCCTTGTGTCGAATCAATAAATTGGGTTTTACTACCCGCGAAGACTGCTCGCGATCCCCTATACTTGTGGGTCATCAAGACTCGTTTTCACGGCGCCGTTGCCGGGGAGCATAGCTTTATTTGGAAGTTCACTTGGATTGATATTGTTCGCTGCAAATTCTCCATCATGGGTAAAACTCGCGATACTAAAGTCGCCATATTACCATCCACTACAAGAAAAGGTACAACTCGAGTACCTCTCGCTGCTCTTGATTCACCATCCGTGATTGATAAACTTGTTTCACCACCACATGATTCACATGCTCGGTACTTCTGCTGAATCCGAAAACTCTCATAATATTGATAATATTTCTGCTGTGCTTGATGATAGTGGTTCATTGGGATCCTTTCTAGATGCTACAATTGCTAGGTCTAGACAAATTGAAAATGCTGAAACTCCTGATGCTACTACACCTGTTAGTTCACATGAACTTGATTATTCTAGTGATGATCCTGATGAAGATGCAATGCTACTGCTGATGCAAGTAAAATTAAAAAGTTTCTCACACAATATACTGTTAGACATAAGTTATCTCCTGATCCTAAATTTGCCACATCTCCTATATGCATTAAGGATAAAGATTATGATTTTTCTCTTGATCTATCTCATATAGCTATTGTAGAGAAAGCACCCTTTTGTGGTACTGAAAAAGAAAGTGCCGTAGAACACATGATTGAACTTTCTTCTATGAGTAGCTTGTTTTCTGATGATATCAAGATGCGTACTTATTTTGTCGCTAAATTTTTTCCTTTCTCATTAAAGGATGATGCTAAAACTTGGTATAATAATTTGCCTCCTGGTTCTATTAAAAATCCAACTGATTTGCGTGATGTTTTCTTTCGAAAATACTTTCCTGCTAGTGCTCAACATATTGCTTTACAGAGAATTTATAGATTTGACCAGGGAGATGAAGAGAAATTGCCTGAGGCTTGGGCAAGATTTTGTTCTCTTATCAGAGCTCGACTTGGACATGATTTAGAAAAGAATGATCTACTTGATATATTTTATAGTGGACTAACCATTGAGTCCAGGGCATATTTGGATAGTTGTGCTGGTTGTGTTTTCAGGAAAAGAACTCCAGACGAAGCTGAAGAATTATTGGCTAAAATAGGCCAGAATCATGATGATTGGACTACGCCTGAACCAACTCCAACGCCAATATTGAAGAGGAGGGGTTTAATTAAATTGAATGATGAATATATGAGGGAAGCCAAGAAGTCTCTCAAGGAGAAAGGTATTAGATCTGAAGATGTGAAGAATCTACCCCCCATAGAAGATATATGTGAGATAATTCCCCCTTCATCCATGATTGAGGTAAACTCCCTTCAGCGCTTTACTAGGGAAGATATTCCGTATTCAAAACCTCCTGCGCAATGCTTAGATGAGTTTGATAATTATATTGTTAAGCAAGAAAATTTTAATATGAGAGTAGAGAGTCATCTAATGGAAAATTCTCAAGCTATTAGCAATTTGCATGATATTGTGAGAACCTCCAATGATGTTAAGATGCTTGTTAAACATTTTCAAATGGTTCAAACTCAAATTGATCAACTCACTAAAGTGCAAAATGACTTATTACAAAATAATTCTAAGGAGAAACATGCTTATGAAGTAACAACTAGAGGTGGTGTCTCTACCCAGGATCCTCTATATCCTGAAGGGCATCCCAAAAGAATTGAACAAGATTCTCAACGCATTGAACCTAGAGCTCCTTCTAAGAAAAAGAAGAAGAAACATAAAAATGTTGTAGAATCCTCTCGAACCTGTTAATGATCCTAATAGTATTTCTATTTCGATGCTGAAACCGAAAGTGGTAATGAACATGATAATAATAATGGTAATGATAAGAATGATGTTTCGATAAAGAAGAGGTTGAAGAGGAACCCGAAAAGCAAGATAAAAATAAAAAGTATACTAAAGAAGATTTTATTGCTAAGAAACATGGTAATGAAAGGGAACCTTGGGTGCAAAAGCAAATGCCTTTTCCTGCTAAGAAACTAAAATCAAAGGAAGAAGAACACTATAATAAATTTTGTGATTGGATGAAACCTCTATTCTTGCAAATCCCTTTGATCGATGCTATTAAATTGCCTCCTTATTCAAAGTATATGAAAGATATTGTTACTAACAAAAGGAAAATCCCCAATGAGGAAATTTCCACTATGCTTGCTAATTAATCTTTCAATGGTAAAGTTCCAAAGAAGTTGGGCGACCCAGGTATACCTAATATTCCTTGTTCTATTAAGAATAATTATGTTAAAACTGCTCTATGTGACTTGGGAGCCGGTGTTAGTGTTATGCCTTTTTCTCTTTATAAAAGACTTTACTTAGATAAGTTGATACCTACTGATATATCTTTGCAAATGGCTGATAAATCTACTGCTATTCCTGTTGGTATATGTGAGGATGTTCCTGTTCAAGTTACTAATAACTTCTTGATATTAACTGATTTTGTTTTGTTGGAAATGCCTGAAGATGATAATATGTCTATTATTCTTGGGAGACCTTTTCTTAACACCGCAGGGGCTGTTATTGATTGCAATAAAGGAAAGGTTACTTTCAATGTTGATGATAAGGAGCACACCGTCTATTTCCCCAAGAGGATTGAAAAGGCATGCGGAGTTAATACTATTTCTAATGTGAGAACTATCAAAGTGGGAACTATTGATTGTCCAATATATGAGCCTAAAGAAGAATATCAAACTCTTGTGATTGGATCCATATCAATACAATACAAGGTAACATGATTGATTTGAGGTTTATTTCTTCTTATGCTATGTAAAATTTATTTGGTGGCAAGACTTGATCAACCTTGTTAACAAATACTTTTTATATGCATAGAGGAGGTAAACAACATCTCTTTCTTCCTCCACTTGCTCTAGTTGCTGTAGCACTTTTATTTTGCAAAGTTCCTTAGTCATTTAGCGATTTCAAAAATTTTCCTGGCCAGTAATAATAAACTTAATACCCATAAATGTGCATTTTTCAAAGTTTTCAAAAATTCGCAAAAATTATACCGTTGGTCCTATTTTTCGACGAGGCACTGGAAGCACTCGGGGATGATCAGTGGGGCACCCCAGGGTGGCACCCCACAGGCTGGCGCGGCCAACAAGGGGGGCGCGCCACCCTGGTGTGTGGGCCCCCCTTTACCCCACTTTAGCATCTCTTCCTCCCACGCTCTTCTCTCTCCCTAAAAAATCAACACCAGCTTCCTCTCACTCGTGTTTTTGCTCAAGAACTCCAGATTTCTCGATCTCTTTGCTCAGACCAGATTTCTGTCTGAAATTTGGCACATTTGCTCTTCGGTATGTGACTCCTTCGATTATCCATGTAGAATTTTGTTTGGTGAAGTATATCTTGCATATTTTGCTGCTGTAGGTAACATGTTTAGTGTGCTTGCATGCTTGTTCTAAGTGGTAGAAACTAGTTTTGATGCATGATTAGTAATCTAGCAAGTTCCTATGGTAGTTTCCCTCGATTATATGTCACCAAATCAAGTTTTATATTGTTTGTTGAAAAATTTCAGAAAATGGAAGGAAGTAGGCACCAACTCGACCAACAGGAATTGGAGGTGCAACAGGTCATGAGAGTTCACCGAGAAGAAGGAGTATACCCCACTTACTATCCGTGCGTGGATTTTATGAGAAGTGCAGGGATCTTGCAGGATGTTCAAAGTTTAATCTCTCGTGCGGGGTTGGATGATTTTGTTGATGGTGAACCATGCCAATATGCAAAACTGACTATGTCAGTAGTGCAGGATTTTAAATTCAATTGGTCACGATCTAACCCCATGGTCCAATACAAAATTTATAATAAAGTTGTCAACTTGCCATTCAATGATTTTTGTGCAGCAATCAGAGTGCCGCAGTGGGGATCATGCGAGAAGATAAAGGGATCGCCGCAAGAGTTCTTGGACCTCTTCAAGATGATTTGTCATGGAAGAAGCTTCTCAGAGGATGGTGGTAAAATCAGTAGCATTCATTTCCCAGCTATTCGTTACTTTGCTTATTTCATTACCAAGTGCGTTCTAGCAAGAAAGAATGGAAGTAAAATATCTATCCAGGATCTAGCCTTTCTAGCTGCTGCATTACAAGGTAATAGGACTTATAACTTGGGTGCTTTGATAGCCAACAGACTTGCTACTAACCATGAGAAGGGAGGAATTTGTGGAGGTCTCATCGCCTCTCGCTTATTAGCTATGCATAATGTAGAACCTCACCATCTTGATATTCAACTCCCCATAGAGAAACTTGACATAGTCTCCATGATTAAGCATGAATTTGTTTCTGATTCGTCTAATTTGAGCAACCTGTTTTACAGAATAACATTTTACAAGAAATCCTGGACAATAACTAAGAAAACTGAAAAATTAGTAGGATTGCCTGCACCTGCTCTGTTTAACCTTGATTCCAGGGAGGATTGGTCAATCACGGAGGGTGAACTGAAGGCATACATAGAGAGAGATGGCCATCGTGCAAGAGACAACACGGATGAGGTCGAGGAACACCTCGACTCGTCATCAGATGCAGCAAGCTCTTCGCATCAACAAGTTGGGCATGAGGAGCCTCCACGCTTTTCTTCCGCATCGGTACCTTATTATGACTACTCCATGTACGATCCACCAGGCATGGAACCCAGACCCTCGTTGGGGTTGATCTCCACTTAGGCCAAAAGCCTAAGCTTGGGGGAGGTATACCGGCATCACTCATTCTTTGCATATTATGGTTGCTGGATACTTGTACATACTTGTTTAGTTTCTTCGAGTGATTTTCTAATGAGAGGAAGATGATATTTGGGGAAGTGCTGCCTGAAAACAGATTCTGGACTGTTACTAGAAAAATTCGTGCACACAGCCAGAACGTTATTTTGAGCTGCCAATTTTTGTGCATGTTCCCCAGGTTGTTATCTAACTTTCATTAGTTGAACACTTTTCGAGCTGAGCAACGGAAGATTTTTGTAAAAATCGATTTCTGTACTGCTGTCAGGTTTTGGCAGATTTCTGCCACCTTGCTTTTCTGTGTTTCTTTTAGTTTGCCATTTCTTGTTTTTGCTTTGTTTCTTTCCCAAAACACAAAAAGACCAAAAATATTTCTGTTGTTTCTCTTCACCACTTGTTTACTTTATTTTCTTGCATTTGTTTCGCTTTATTTGCTATTGCTAGTTTGCTATAAGAAAACCCAAAAAGATTTTGCTTTGTTCGCTTGCTTCTTTTTATTCTTGTTTCCAAATTCGAAAACACCAAAAAAATATTTGCTGTTCTTCTTTGGTTTTGTAAAGTTCTTTATGAGTTCAATGGTCTTCGGTGGCTGGAGCGTGGTTTTCATTTCATATTATCCAAGCTACACAAGTGAAAAGGCAATAATGACGATCTACGACAATCTGATTGTGGTGAGAGGTCTGGTATGAACTCTATTTATTTTCATTTTTGTACATATACTCATCCATGTGAGCATGCTTAGTTGGTTCATGTGAGGTATATGTCATTTAAGAAAGTCTAGTAGTTCATGATCTCTCATGTTTAGCTCCAATTTATTAATATGAGTAGCATGTCATGGATGTTTGCTTGCATTGTTTTATTCATAGATAGGTATGATATTGTGGTATCCTCCTCTGAATAATTCGTTTGAATTAACTTGGCACATGCTCACGCATGCATATGACTGAACAAGAATCAATTAAGCCTTAATGATTTACATTGTTTCAGAGTTTTGGTATCACTTTTATGCCTCAGTTAATTTATTTTGCCGCAAGCATGATTATGACAGTTACTGCTCTCTTGATTTATCGCTCCCTAGTCTTTTGCCAGCCTTCACTTGTACTGAGCGGGAACGCTGCTCGTGCTTCCAAACACATGAAAACCAAGTTATTCCAGAGTGTCCACCATAAATACCTATGCATGGCATTTCAAACCATTCCGAGTAAATTCTCATGCGCTACCTTTAAACCTTCAAAAATGCTTCTCAATTTGTGTTAATGTTTCATAGCTCATGAGGAAGTATGTGGTGTTTAACTTTCAACCTTGTCATTTACTCTTGATGTACTTTCATATGGACTAGTGGCACATCCGCTTATCCAATAATTTTGCAAAAAGAGCTGGCAATGGGGTTCCCAGCCCCGATTAATCAACTTTCACTAATAATTCTCTTCACATGTTTTGCTCGATTCATTAGTAAGCAACTTAATTTTGCAAATAGACACTCCTCCATGGTATGTGATTGATGGAAGGCACCCGAGGATTCGGTTAGCCATGGCTTGTGTAAGCAAAGGTTGGGGGAGTGTCACCCATAATAAAACTAAAATACGTGTGTAAACAAAAGAGAAGAGGGGTGATCTACCTTGCTCGGTAGAGATAACGTCCTTCATGGGAGCCGCTCTTGGAAGTCCGGTTGGCGAGGTAGTTGGTGTACCCATTACCATTCGTTGACAACAACAAACACCTCTCAAAATAATTTTACTCCTGCTTTACAAATGAAAAGCTCTAGCGCATGTTAATCCCTGCTTCCCTCTGCGAAGGGTCAATCTTTTACTTTTATGTTGTGTCTCCATCCTTTCTTTGAGCACTTTCTTGAGAGCACAACTGTCATTCTTAGTATAATATGCTTGTCTCAAAATATGATTGATTGTGGTATAACTTTGATGCTTTTATCTTTGACAATCACTATTTCTAGTCTTTCTATGAACTTCAGAGGTGCCTGAGCATTTATGTTTTGCTGATCAAATATGGGCAAGAGAGATACCACTCTATCATGCTCTTTTATGAACATTGCAATCCTGCTTATATACATGATTCATGATGCTTAATATTAATTGTTGGTACCTTTCCATGGTTGATATAGCTATTAGATGATCTTATTTGCATGTATCTTATTATGAACTGCCTAAGTGTTAGCCATAGCATGAGAATATTTACATCATATGAACAAATGTGTTCGTGAAAGTTCTTTTATCGCTCGGTTGTTAATCGAATTGCTTGAGGACAAGCAATAAGCTAAGCTTGGGGGAGTTGATACGTCCAAAACGTATCCACTTTCCCAAACACTTTTGCTATTGTTTTGCCTCTAATTTGTGTATTTTGGATGCAACTAACACGGACTAACGCTGTTTTCAGCAGAACTGTTCTGGTATCTCGTTTTTGTGCAGAAATCCAACTTTCGGGAAAAACCTCGGGATTTTGACGAAGGCCCTATTTTCCCAGAAAACTCACGGAGCCAGAAGGGCAAATCAGGTGGAGGCCCGAGGGCCCCACACCCTAGGGCGGCGCGGCCCAGGAGGGGGGCGCGCGGCCCTAGTGTGTGGCCCCCTCGGCAGGCCTCCGACGCCCTCCTTCGGACTACTTATCGCCCTCGACCTAAAAACGCACGGAGAGAGGTCGAAGTCGCCAGAAACCCTCCAGAACGCCGCCACATCGCGAAACTCCGTCTCGGGAGCCAGAAGTCTCCGTTCTGGCACTCCGCCGGGACGGGGAATTGGAGGGGATCATCGCCGCCATCACCACCGATGCCTCTTCATCAACCAGCCATGTTTCCCCCATCCATGTGTGAGTAATTCCCCCGCTGTAGGCTGAAGGGGATGGTAGGGATTGGATGAGATTGGTCATGTAATAGTGTAAGATTGTTAGGGCATAGTGCCTAGTGTCCGTAATTGGTACTTTGATGATATTGTTGCAACTTGTTATGCTTAATGCTTGTCACTAGGGCCCGAGTGCCATGATCTCAGATCTGAACATGTTATTGTTTCATCATGATATTCATTGTTTATGGTCTTACACCGCAAGTTGTATACACATGTCGCTGTCCGGAACCAATGGCCCCGAAGTGACAAATCGGAACAACCGGAGGGGATGGTAGTGATGTGAGGATCACATGTGTTCACGGAGTGTTAATGCTTTGCTCCGGTACTCTATTAAAAGGAGTACCTTAATATCCGATAGATTCCCTTGAGGCCCGGCTGCCACCGGCTGGTAGGACAAAAGATGTTGTGCAAGTTTCTCATTGCGAGCACGTACGATTATAATTGGAACACATGCCTATTGATTGCTTTGTACTTAGACACCGTTTTATTATTATCTGCAAATGCCCTGCTTGATTGTTACATGAGTTTCTCTCATCCATGCAACGCCCGTTATCCGTCCCCGTGCCTACAGTATTTAATCCTGCTGTTTACTATAATCACTACTGCTGTTTCCGTTACTCTGCTGCTGTTATTTTACTACTGCTACTGCTATAAAACTATTACTACTGATAAACTCTTGCGAGCAAGTCTGTTTCCAGGTGCAGCTGAATTGACAACTCCGCTGTTAAGGTTTTCAAGTATTCTTTGTCTCCCCTTGTGTCGAATCAATAAATTGGGTTTTACTACCCGCGAAGACTGCTGCGATCCCCTATACTTGTGGCTCATCATTAGTCTTAGGTCTTGGGTTTGGGCTAAGTTCATCTTGGGTATGACTTGGCACATCCGAGGATATGACTTGACCTAGGTCATCTTTTGAAAACATCTATGGCTCTTGGCTTCTGAGTTAATATCTAATAGGCGAATGTTTATTCACACATAGTGAACAATATATCTGTCCAAGGTGAGTCGAGTAAGTTTCCTTCATGGTTGGACTGCTAATCCAAATGGTTTGTCGTTAATCTACTTTTGACACTGAGTGGTCACTCTTTGGGTCAATCAGGGGACCATGATGAGAGGACTTCACGACATTCCTCATACCTTGTTTGTTGGTGTCTTCGGCAACCTTCCACTATTTTTCAACTAGTAGCAGATATTCAAATTCACCATAGTCCTACGTTTGGCAACACTTGCCTACTATAAGGGTAAAATATCTATTCATCCTATGGTTTAGGCTTATTCATCGACATATTTTTTGTAGGTATGTGATACGTCTCAAACGTATCTATAATTTCTTATGTTTCATGCTACTTTATTGATGATACTCACATGTTTTATACACATTATATGTCATTATTATGCATTTTCCGGCAATAAACTATTGACGAGATGCCGAAGAGCCAGTTGCTGTTTTCTGTTGTTTTTGGTTTCAGAAATCCTACAAAGGAAATATTCTCGGAATTGGACGAAATCAACGCCCAGGGTCTTATTTTTCCACGAAGCTTCCAGAAGACCTAAAGGGAAACGAAGTGGGGCGACGAGGCGCCGACACAACAGGGCGGCGCGGCCCAGGCCTTGGCCGCGCGGCCCTGGCGTGTGGGGCCCTCGTGACGCCCCCGACTCTGCCCTTCCGCCTACTTAAAGCCTTCGTCGCGAATACCCCAGTACCGAGAGCCACAATACGGAAAACCTTCCAGAGACGACGCCGCCGCCAATCCCATCTCGGGGGATTCAGGAGATCGCCTCCGGCACCCTGCCGGAGAGGGGAATCATCTCCCGGAGGTCTCTTCATCACCATGATCGCCTCCGGATCGATGTGTGAGAGTTCACCCCTGGACTATGGGTCCATAGCAGTAGCTAGATGGTTGTCTTCTCCTCATTGTGCTATCATGTTAGATCTTCTGAGCTGCCTATCATGATCAAGATCATCTATCTGTAATGCTACATGTTGTGTTTGTTGGGATCCGATGAATATTGAATACTATGTCAAGTTGATTATCAATATATCATATATGTTGTTTATGTTCTTGCATGCTCTCCGTTGCTAGTAGAGGCTCTAGCCAAGTTGATACTTGTAACTCCAAGAGGGAGTATTTATGCTCGATATTGGGTTCATGCCTCCATTGAATCTGGGGGAGTGACAGCAACCTCTAAGGTTGTGGATGTGCTGTTGCCACTAGGGATAAAACATCAATGCTTTGTCTAAGGATATTTGTGTTGATTACATTACGCACCATACTTAATGCAATTGTCTGTTGTTGCAACTTAATACTGGAAGGGGTTCGGATGATAACCTGAAGGTGGACTTTTTAGGCATAGATGCATGCTGGATAGCGCTCTATGTACTTTGTCGTAATGCCCTGATTAAATCTCATAGTACTCATCATGATATATGTATGCGCATTGTTATGCCTTCTTTATTTGTCAATTGCCCAACTGTAATTTGTTCACCCAACATGCTATTTATCTTATGGGAGAGACACCACTAGTGAACTGTGGACCCCGGTCCATTCTTTACATCTGAAATACAATCTACTGCAATTGTTCTTTACTGTTCTTTGCAAATAATCATCATCATCCACACTATACATCTAATCCTTTGTTTACAACAAGCCGGTGAGATTGACAACCTCACTGTTACGTTGGGGCAAAGTATTGTGATTGTGTTGTGCAGGTTCCACGTTGGCGCCGGAATCCCTGGTGTTGCGCCGCACTACACTCCGCCACCAACAACCTTCACGTGTTCCTTGACTCCTACTGGTTCGATAACCTTGGTTTCTTACTGAGGGAAAACTTGTTGTTGTACGCATCACACCTTCCTCTTGGGGTTCCCAACAGACGTGTGTCAACTACACGCCAGCAGTATGTCTCTCTAGATTTACCAATCCTCATAACAAGAGCAAACAATATGAGTAGTCGTCATGGGGGCCAATCCATGTTGCACCCAATCATTTCCTTTTATTTAGTTTGATATATCTCCTATTCTAACTCTCTGTCAACCTCACAAGTTTGACAAAACTTCCATGGAAAATTGAATCAATGTTTCAATTCCCATTATCGAATTATTTTCAAAAACTTTCTATCTATCCTCAACTAGGGTTTTGCGTATCTCACACTCCACGCTTGTTCACCTTGTAGGAAACATCAATGTTGGTTTTTCTAAGGTGTTCTTCATGACGATTAGTCGAAAAAAACACTTCCTGGGTTAGGTATAGAGGAGAATAGATAGAAATGATCTAAAGGAGTTTTCCTACCCAAACATAGATCAAGACAATTCATCAAACAACAAACATCTAACAAGCATCAAGCAACTAATCAAACACAAACAATCTAGTTGGTCATACCACAATTTGATAAGATCAATACTTTGTTACGTTATCGTTGGTTCGATAAAAGAGAACTAATGGTGGTCCAGTCTATTTCTATTTTGGATGCATCAAGCTTCTATTCTACTGCATCGATGTACCTATGGGTGTTGTGCAGTCTGCATCTGAGTATTTCTTCAAGTTCTTCATTGGTCTTCTATGCAACACTTCATGCAGAGTCGAAGAATATCATATGAAGCATATGAAGCATCGGTCTCTCACTTCTGGCGCGAGGTAATGAGATGTCCTTTCTTCAGTGTTTCGTGAGGTAGGCCATTTAAAGCAAAATGGACATTTTTGAAGGTGAAGTAGATAAGAATACAAGAGGTCCATAATGCAAACATCATTTTATAAAAATTGAAGTAGATAGATTTTCATCCTAAGGTCTTCCTATTTCTAATCCGAACCTAGGGTCACGAACCTACGGTCAGCACAATGCTCTGATACCATCTGTAGCGACCTCACCTTTTAAGGTGCCGATCTCTGTGCGTATCTGTGCTAGTCCCTGGATCAATCGCTAGCACACACAGTACAAGACGTAATACCAAGAAACAAAGTTCTTTATTACATCATATGATCCAGAATTTACATAAAGGGTGATTACAAATTGCATAGCACAAGGCTAGGATATCATCAGAGTTTCACAACGAATAAACATAGACAGCATGGAGTCCTTCATCTTCATGTGCCACATGCGAGCATGTTGAGGATAGACTCGTAACCCTAACCATCGTAACTCACTCGTCTTTCAAAATATCTGCAACATGAAAAGTTACAGCCACGAATGGTCAATACATTTGAATTGTATTGACAAGATGACACTATAGTGGACTCAAATGGCGACCTAACACTTAAGTGTACATTTGGCTGGTAGAGCTCAGGGATATTTGCATAAAGCCAATTTTCTCCTATCATTTGTTAAATCATTTTCTTTCTTACTAATTAAGCGGCACCATTGATAGAAATCAATGAACCTGGAATACCGCTGATGCAAACCAGTGAATTTCTCCGACCCTTGTTCACCGATCATATTTTTAATTTAAGAAGTTGGGATGAGGAGACATTCGAACATGATCCTTGTCATTTCGCTCAAATTGTCCGTAACCGAGGACAGGTCTAAGTACTTAGATTTAACACTCTGCAGAGGTTGTACAATTTACCCATATGACCTAGTCTGCTCTTCTTCCATGATGCACATTTTGCTCAAATGGACAGATGTTGACTAGGACTAGACTTTTCCGAAGTGATCCCTCAGACCTTCTCTTCGGACCCGTACAAACCTACATTCCCCTACATCATCTGTCACGTAGGATCCGGGTTCTCACAACATACTCTGTCAAGCCAGAGCTCATATAGCATGTGGCTGTACGGTAAGCCAATGAGCAAGGTTGTCTAATATCTCTTTGTTCCTGGGTGACCATCCACAAGTGCGATACACCTGGAGGTTTAGAGGTTCGACGACATGACCCCAGAGTAACCACTCAACATAACCCAATCAAAGCCACATTCCACCCAGGTAGTTCATTGAATTTAGTTGTTTTTTCATATCGACTACTAAAACATTTTCATAGCATAGCTAAGCATCAACTAAATTCAATGGCGACAAAATATAGTCAGGTGGAAGTAGCTATCTAGTGGGATTACAAAAGCAAAAGCATATCCCTAGACTTAAAAAATCACTACGGTGTATGGATAAAAACTGGGACATTTGTGAGGGTGTGTCACTTGCCTTTTTGGTAGTCGAAGAACGTTCACTTCTCTTAATCAAGACACGTAGCTCTCCGTACAAACTATAAGATAAAAGATAGCACAACATAAACACACATTCCAACAACAACAAAATCAAGCAAGGCAAACAACAAGTTGTTATTTATTTTTATTTTAGTCTTTAGATATGGAAGATATGGCATTAGGCATGGCTTGCAAGATATGACTTTGAGAGATTGAATGGATAAAGTAGAATACTTAGAAATGGACCATCTATATATATGTGAATGAATAGATAGGCTACAAAAGCATGGATAATTGGGATATGTATGATCTTGGAATCATGTAAAAGAAAGTATAACTAGTTTTGGTAGATGGTTATGAGCGTAAGGATCACTTTGACAATAAAAATTGTGCCCAAAATAGTTATAGAGACATTTCTTTGTGACAATACTCAAATCCTCATATTTGAATTTGAATACTTGCAAAAGGGTTGAACTATTTTTGGTGTTTGTGCAAGTGGACGGAGAGCATCAGTATGATCCATTTGAATGAATCACTTGATTTGGGTTTATAGAATTTGAGTTCTATCAAATACACAAATTCACATATTCAAATTTGAATATTAAAACATTACTCGAAAGTCATATTTAAAATCACATTTGGGTTCTACACATTTTTGTGACTCCAGGGGTATATTATTTACCAACTTTGGATGTTTAATTATTTTTCTATAATTTTTACAAGATTAAACATGTCGCGGTTAAATTTTGATGTTGTACGAAAAGTTGTCAGAAAAAGTTTCTCGGATAGAAAAACTTTCTACACGAAAGTTGTAGAGGATTTAATTACGATTCAAACGCAAGAAGAATCGTGTAAAACGGAGATAGATCTATAGTTATGAATTTTCGAAGATTGACATGAGCTAGCACAACCTATTACGAAACTGATGGATCCTACTAGGAATCAGTACACGCGCGTGCCTTTGCTCGTGTCACGAGCGTGTACTATTCGAGTAGATTTAAAACCTATCTAATTCGTGCAGTGCTCGCTAGATAGAATGGACTGGTAGTGTTGGCGACTTACAGTGGCCGAGCTGGTCGGCAAGGATGAAGAGACGTTAGCGGAGCTTAATCTGAAAATCTTCATTAGGAGTGACTAGTAAAAGTGCCCGTGCGTCGCACCGGGAAAACCAATACTCTAACGCTCCTACAAATCATTCTCCTACATGCACGTCGGATTGAACTTTTATGTATATTTCTTAAAATTAATATGCTACCAAGCTTGAATATAGCATGAAAAATAGTTTGGCTGGATCAAATATAAAAACCATCAACAGAAAAGGTTAAGAAAGATGAAAGTTACCTTGAATTCTTCAATTGATCCAAGGAAGTTGACTTCCGAACAAACCCATTTGCATGCAAGCCTCTTTGATATATCGCCTCATCCCGAGAGCAATTTGTAAGAGAAATATTTGCAATAACTATAATCAGATGTAGTATTGAACATGCGTCTAAATTGAATCTCTAGCTTCATGTATATAATAACTATAGTCAAATTACTACTAACTTCAAGCGGTGGTATATGAGATGTTCAGGCTGACGTAAGCCCAATTAGTCGCGGTAAAAAAGACAAACTTTAAACAAAGGTCATTTTGATGGCTTGACCGGGGTAGTTAAAATTTGCAGGCAATTGGATCCAACATAGTTGTAGGCTCATAGCCGTGCAAACGCTGTCGCGTAGCCAGCAATGCAGGCGGGTTCTTCGCCTAGGCAAAAATTGAGTGTTCATTGCTCAAACATAAGGATTGCATACTGTATCACAATCCTTCTTAACCAATTGAACTCACGTATGTTGCCTATGTGATCCTTGTTTTTGGCTTGATTGATTTGCCGCTTAAAAATCTTCTCAATGTTGGTGCCTGACTACTACCGATGAGTCCGAACTGCTAGCGGAATGAAAAGGCTAGCTTATTATTTTGTGATAAGCTGTTACTTGATGGTAGATTTTTATGACATATTAGAACTAAAATGTGCGGAAAATACCGTGATTTTTTATACAACGTAAATAGACATAATGATATATTTTCAAAAAGATATCTTTTGTTTACGTATTTGCGTTGCACAGAAAAGTAAGAAGAACGACGATGAGTGGACAAATACAGGGATGTGGATTAATGGCGGCAGTATCTACACGTTGTCCACAGTCCACCCTTTGGAATTGCCAAAATTCTGCGCCGCCCAGGAGTACCCAGCGGTCCGCATCCCTGCCCAGTCGCCGTTCTTGGCGCCTATGCTCTATTCTTTTTGGCCTGCCGCTAGACACTGTTTTTATTGAAGTTTGCAGCAAATAGAATGAACTGCAGAGGTGCACGTGGTAGCTAGGAACAAATCGACATGGTTGGGATGTAATTGGATCAAAAACCAGTGGGATCAAGACAGGACGATCAATATGAAGAATAGGCTGCAGTGTGGTGCTTGCTGAAGCAGCAGCTGCCTGACATCATGTCTTCGTGGATTCAGCCTGCTCTTTTACCCAGTTCCACAAAGAATAAATCTGCGATCCATTGAACCAGCATCCGGCGCTCCCAGTTAAGTAGCCCAAGCGCCAACAAAATTCGCCGCGCACGCCAAGATAAACCTGTACCGGTCCCGAGACAGCAGAGCACTGAAGTCCGGCAAGAGACAGACATTTTGGGCCTCTCTGTCCTAGACACGGCTGCCTGGTATGCTGTCGTCTCGCTGTCGTCGCGGACAGATCAACTCAGCGATCTTGCGCTGAATACAGCACGTCGGCTCGCTCTCTCAGGCATTGCATGGCCGTGGGCTGGAACGCTGCGGCCTCTGCTAGCTGCTGGCAGTTATTCCTCGTCGCCTCGAGTATGTTAAATTGAATTCAACAACGTAAAAGAGGAGCACATATTCAGGGTCATCTTCTTCAAACTCCAATCCTCAGATCCTTGCTAGTAGGAGAGCAGAATACACAGAAAACCACCCATCCCGCTAAACAGCAATGTATAATCCAAATCCACCTGCGCCACCCCATTGATGCAGATCCTGGATCCTGAGAACAACGCGGGGAAGGAGACCACTTGGAGCGACGCTGGACCGTGGCAAGTCGAGGGTCTCCTCTAGTGCAACCTCGGCGAGATCTCCACCATCGCGTCCATGGCTGCCACATATAATGACAGAAACGGCCTCCCCTCCCCTCGCGCCACCCCTCCCCGTTCTTCGGCGTGAGCGCAGGCAGCGGCGTCGGGAGTAATGATTGTGCTTCGGAAACCGGTCTGATTCGTGCGTGTCCTCGTGGTCGATCTCGCCTCCTCACTTTTGGTTTCGTCGTGGTTATGAACCGTCCGCGAGAAGCACTCCTGTTTTTCCTTTCACGGCAGCTAGGAAGCCTAAAACCGGATCGACGTAGAGGTGTATCCTTTCACGGCAGCTCAAACCGACAGAAGCCTTGTTGGGCTTTGCGTGGCCCATATGTGCGACCGTGGAAGAAAAGGAGCATAGGAAGATTCCTGCAGCGAGGGTATATCTGTGTCGGTATATTACACGGAACAAACCTACGAAAGAAACACGGCCGACGGACGAAGCAAAAGCGGGAAAAGAAATAGCACGACGGACGAAACCGGACGGACCAAACCGCGGAAACGCTTCTCCCTTTATTATTAGGTATAGATTGATTCACGGAATCCATTTGCGGAGGAAAACGCTCCCCTCGGGTCGCCCCCTCCTGGCGACCGAGGGAGCGAACCCTAGCGCTCTCCACCGCCGCCCCCCTCCATCCTCCCCTCCTCCTCGTCGCCCCCAGAGGCGCCGGCGTCAAAGCACGCGGCGTTGGTGAAGGGGACGGCGGGGATCTTGGCCCTCGCTCCTCCCGCGGCGACTAGGTGGAGGACCGCCGCGCGAGGTTCGCCATGGTCGTGGCTGCTGCTCGGTGGGCTCTCCCTGCCGGCGGCCGCCTCGGTGGGGGCTCTAGGAGCCAGGGCGGCGGCCCTGGGCGGGTGTGGACGGCGTCGGCCCTGCGGCGGGCGGCGGCCGTGGTTGCGTGCTGGCCGTCGTTCTCGGCCGCGCGGGCGGCGAGGCGACGGAGGTTGAGGGTCGCGGCACCGGTCTGCGCCGTCGGCCCGGTTGCCAGAGCTGAAGATGAAGCCTCCTCTTCCTCTTTTTGTTCTTCCCCGCCGGATCCGGAGCTCGGTGGTTCCGGCCGCCGATTTTAGGTGTTGGGCGAGAGGGTGGTGTTGGCTGGTGGTACCGGGGAAACCTTTGGGCAACCACGACGAGGACGACGCCGCCGGCGCCGCGCTCCTTCTCGAAGGCCTCGTCGAGGTACCACTCTCACTACCCTCCTCTGCGTGGGCGAAAGCCTGGTGTTTCCTTGCGGACGGCGGTGGCGTTGCGACGTCGGTCCCCTTCCTGAAGGCGCCGTTTTGGGAACTGCAGAGGTGGGTGAACTCCGGCGGTTTGAGGTGGCTGTGGCAACTCGCTCTGTTTGGCGAAGCTTTTTCCCCGTGTTGACTGGCAGGTGCCAGGTTTGATGCTCTGCTTCTCCATTGCCCCTGCTTGCCGGTGGCGACGCCCTCGAGCCTGGGTGAAAGGGGAAAGGGTTCCCCTTTACGGTAGTAGCGACGTTGGGTTGGCGAGCGGCCATGCCTTGGTGGTCCTGTTCATCCGTGGGGGTTGGCTGTGCCCTCTTCCTTTGTTTCTTCTTCGCTGCGTCTTCTTCCTGCAGCTCCGGTCTGATGTGGTGGTTGCTCCGGCGTTGGTGGTGGTCTCGGTGAAGTTCCCTCCCGTCTCTGATGGCGTTCCCTTTGGTAGTCTAGCTCCCTCTTTTTCGTTGTGTTCTTGGGGGAACTCCTTCGCCTCCCGACGGTACGGTGCCCTTCGATCCAAGGCAAGGGACAAGGGGTCTCTTTCCGGAGGTGGAGACGGTGGAGGCTGGATCTAGATTTGCCTAGTGGGTGCGGTCGACGACACGGTCCGGTGGCCTCTCCAAGCTCTCGCTGCCTTCCTGGTGCTCTCATCGATGTCTAGCTGTGGTGTAGGCGTTCCAAGTGGTGTTTCTTGTTTCGATCTTTAGTTTGCTTGTGTTGCCTGTTCCTGTGAGTTGTTTGTAAGCACGTTTGTATATGCCGTTGGTGGTTTTATTAATTTAAAGCTGGGCTAAGGCCTTATGTTTAAAAAAAAAAGAGACGTTAGCGAGGCGGACGTGTACAACGACGTTGATCTGGTGCGCTTCGGGATTGTGCTAGCACGTCCATGATAATGGCATGAATACAGGTACGAGGTCTCTGGTTTCCAGCCGCTCCTTCCGTGTGCGTGGCGGTCAACCGGAGGTGTGCGTAACGACGACTTTCGGAAGCTCGGCGTTGCTTCCCTCCGGTGCCAAAGAAAACGAACCAAGGTAGGGGTGCTCCAGGACAAAGGAAAAGATTGGAAATAAAAGAATACAGCTGATACCTTCACTGGTCACCGAGGCTTCCAATAGCAGCGGCGGTGTTCTTCGGAGGTGTGAATGGCATGCCTCCAGTAATGTCGCAGTCAACATCAACAACACGAGCACCACCATGTCCTAGAGAAAGGAAAGAAGAAATAACCAGGCTTGAGTACCTTGCTATCCGATGAAAACGGTGACATCAATCATCGTGGCCGGCGGAACAACGGCGACGCGGCAACATCGATTATAAGATGCATCACCATGTCTTCTATGTAGGCGACGTCAAGAAGTGTCATCTGGTGCAAGGAATTGACGTGGTGATCGCCGAGGGTGACATGATCTAGCGAGGAACTCATATTTGGGCCTGATCTTGGCATGGATGGTATGAGTTTTACAGAGGCTCTCTCTGAAAAGTTTGAGAACGAAAGAGATGGAGGTGAATAAGAGACACATGATGCTCCTCTTAGTTCGCACGGATATGGTCTGAGGAGTGAGATCTAGAGGTATATGCCGATGGGTGGCATTCGGTGCGCGACGCTGGTGCGAGAAATTGAGTCGACCAAATGGGATATAAATTTTCTGAACGGACTCTTCAAAGGATTTGCAATAACTTTCGTGTTTAACTCGAAGAGAAACGGTCACTATAATGGGGATAATTAGGGAGATGAATTGGTAACCCCATGAATACTTACGTACGGGACGCAGAGAACTCGAGGAGCGGAGCGCCTGGGCGGGACGCGGGCGAAAGCGAGCCCCTTCCCCGTCGCCGCGGCGGCGGCGCTTCAAGGTAAGCCATGTCCTCCCCACCCCCCTCCCCTGCCCCCTCCCTCTCCCCTTCTCTGTCCCCGGCGGCGAGCCCTCGCGGCCGGCAAGACCGCTGGCGCGGGGGAAGGGGATCCGATTCGGAGGACACGCTACGGTCCTATCGCGACGCGCTCGCCGGAGAGCGAGCGGCGGCGCGGTCCGACGTGCCGGAGTCCTCCCGGAGCGGGCTGGAGGTGAGGTTGGAGGTCCATCGCGAGGCGGAGAGGACGGCAATCGATGAGCTTGATGATTCGGAGGATCCCATGGATGAAGATGGTGACGTGCCGTGGGAGGAGCCCGCGCATGTCACACGTAAAAGGGCGCGCGGGCGGCGCGCCGGCAAGAAGGTGGCGGCCAGGGCGGCGCGCGCAGGTCGGGAAGACGCAAGCTTTCTTGACTTCCAGGGGCTCTGCCTCCTGTGCGCGCAGCCGGGGCTCCGCGCCGCCGACTGCAAGACGGGGCTGGTGAGCCTCCGCTGCGGCGAGGCTGGGCACATGGCACGGGCGTGCGGGCTGCCGCGTCCGCCGAGGCCTCGCTCGCTGGAGCGGCACGGTGACGGGCCGGCGCTGAAACGGCCGCACGACGATGGCCTCGCTTGGAGGGATGCGAGAGAAGACGGCGACCACCGCGTGCGCGCGCGGGATGGGCGCCTGGATGCTCGGCGTAGCAGGGACGGCGAGCGCGGCGGGGGCGGCGAGGTCGCGCGCGCCACGGGGCATGTGGCGGCCGGCGCTCCACCTAGGGCTGCTGCTGAGCGCCAGGTTGGGCTGCCTCGCCGTGAGGTTGCGCCGCCAAGGGCTGACAAGGAGCGCCGCGGGGCTCAGCCGCGTCGAGCGCTGGCGCCACTCAGGGCCGCCGGGGAGCGCCATGACGCGCATACACGCCACGATGCGCTTCCACGCAGGGAGCTGCACGTCGCGGAGGCTGCGCGCGCGGTGGCACCTGTGCTCTCGGCGCCCACGGCTGACGACCGGCACGTTGCTCCGGTGCTGCCCCTGGAACGCCGGCCCGCCGAGCCGTCTCGACCCCGGCGTGGCGCTGATGCGCAGGTCGAACCGCTGCCACTCTGCACGGCGCCGCGCCCAGTGGCGGTGGGAGGGGAGCTTGCTCGGCGCCCCTCGCGGGCGGTGTGCATCCTGCCGCGCACCACCGAGATCGACGACGCGGAGGAAGCTCTTTCCAGGGCCTTGCTGGCGGTGATCGTCGGCAATCGGAGGGCGGTGACCACGGAGGAGGTCGTGCAGGGATTGGAGGAAGTCCACGGCTTGCCGCCGGGGTCGTTCTCCGTGCATTGCCACCGGCCGGAGGACTTCATCATCTTCTTTGCTGCGAGGGAAGACCGTGACCGCGTGCTCAGGGACGAGGTGCTGACCTCGCCGCTCTTTTGTCTGCTCCTCCGTCCCTGGTCGCGACGGACGCATGCCGCCTCCGGCGGCCTCTGCGTCCACGCTGAGGTGGAGATTGAAGGCGTGCCGGCGAACGTCTGGAACTTGTCCACGGCGGAGGCGGTGCTGGCGCCGTCAGCTTGGGTGGAAAGGCTGCACCCTCTCACGAGGAGTCGCGCCGACATGGGCGTGTTCCGTCTCTCGGCGTGGTGCCTCGATCCGGCGTCGATCACGCGGGAGGTGGACCTCCATGTCATGGAGCCAGACGACCCGCCGTCCGCTGCGGACATGGCGGCGCTGGCGCTTGCGGTGCTGCCGCCGCACGTCAACACTTTGGCGTACCCGTTGCTGGTCCACGTCGCCCGTACGACTGACTACAGGCGGCCGACGCCCCGGGCGGGTGGCGCTGATGATCGGAGCGGGGATGGCAATGGTGGCGCGGCGGCCTGGCCGACGAGACGCCACTACCCATACACTCCAGGAACACCGGACACCCTCCCGGGCTCCGGTGGCGCCAGCGCGGCTGGTGGTGGCTCGGCTTCGTCGAGTAGCGCCAGAGGTGGGCCAGGAGGACGGACGCTTGCGTCCGAGGTGACAGTGGCCGCCCCCACCATTGGCAGGCCACGATAAGGCGGAAAGAGAAAGGGTAGGAGAGGTGGGCGCCAGGCCAGAGAAAGAAGGCTCCGGAGGCAGGCTGCTGTCGCTAGCGCCGACAATCTGCCCTGGGCAACGGCTACTGGCGCAGAGCGCCCAGCTGTGTTGCCGTTGCAGATGGTCAACAATGGAGGCCAAGCTGCGGTGAGGTCGCAAGGTGAAGAGGAGATGGGTGTTGTCGCGGCACGTGAGGAAGTGGAGGATGACGCGGAGACCATGCTGGCTGAGCGCGCTGGTGAGATCAGGGTGGGCACCGTGGTGGTCCTCCCGTCTCCATGCCGTGCACCGCCGCCACCAAGCACTCCGTGCTCGCTCCCTTCTGTCGTTGAGGTGCTTCCTGGAGCGGTTCCCGCGCTGCCTCCCTTGGCCGTGATAGTTGGGCCTCTGGATGCGCTAGCGGGCCCCTTCATCCCTGGGCCACTACTGGGCCTTGATGCGTTTCGTCCGTGTCTGGCCCAGGTGGATCGAAAGAGGCCTCTGGAGACTCTCGACGAGATGGGCCCCACGCTGCTTCTGGAGGACGCATCTGGGCTGGTGGTGGAGCCAACATTACTTCCTGAGGTTGTTTCTGCGGCCTCTGGCGCGGATGAAGAAGATGTGGATGAAGAGATTCTGGCTGACACTCCCCCACCATCACTTCCCGAGGTTGTCTCTGCGGCCTCTGGCTCGGATGAAGAAGACGTGGACGAAGAGATTCGGGCTGACACTCCCCCCGTGCTCGACAGTCCAGACACGGAGGTGCCTCTTGCGCTGGCAAGGGGTGCCTTGCCGGTGAGCAGGTTCGCTACACAACCTCTGGTGTTTCACCGTGCTCGGCCGGCAATCCCTACGAGACCACAGGTTTCCCCGGCGAGGCCGCGTACCCTTGGGGAGTTCCTGGCAGCGGCAAAATCGCGCTCGGACGCCCTGATGCAGACCCCAGCTGTTCGACAGAGACTGCTGGCGCTGAACTTCCAACCACGACGTAGCTCGAGGATCGCGAGACAACCAGGTGGCATGAACATGGAGATGAAGGCGGTCAGAAACTTGATGCGCAAGCTGGGACTGATCACTGGGGATGAGGCGCCGTCGGAGGCTGCCCTGGAAGCCTACCACAGGATGTTCGAGCTTCCGATGACAGATGACATGATCGAAGCGATAGCAGAGCTGTACGAGTGGACGTTGGATACGATCAGAGGGTGCTCCACTCCGCTCCTGGGGGTGTCGGGTGGTCGCCTCATCGCGGCTTGACCCCGAGGTGTCTTACGGGTGTTGCAGTAGTTCCTATGTCGTACGAACCAAAACTGTTTATATGCAATGTGCGAGGTCTGAATGACCGCGCACGGCGCACGGGTGTTAGGAGTGTAGTAGGAACCACGGGTGCATAGATCGTATGCCTTCAGGAGACTAAACTAGCGGCTGTAACCCTTGCTATCGTAATGGAAACACTAGGAGCAGATTTTGATGCTTACATCTGTTTGCCTGCGGATGATACGCGGGGTGGGGTGATCATGGCCTGGAAGAGCAGGTTGGTGCAGCTTGACAGCGCACATGTGGACGTTAATAGTGTCACGGCCAAGGTGACCCCCTTGGGTGGGGTGGCGCCATGGTGATGGTTGACCTGCGTGTATGGCCCGCAGGATGAGGCTGACAAGATCGCCTTTCTTGCTGAGCTTCGTGCCATTCGTGCGGCCCACCCTGGGCCATGGGCCCTGTGTGGGGACTTTAACAAGATCTACCGTGACGAGGATAAGAACAATGGTAACCTGAATCGGAGGATGATGGGACGGTTTAGGCGCTTCCTGAATGGCTGCGAGCTCAAGGAGATCTACCTCCATGGGCGACGCTACACGTGGTCGAACGAGTGACAAACCCCCACCCTCGTCAGGCTCGACAGGGTGTTTGTCACGGCGGCATGGGAGGAGCTTCACAGCAGTTGCTCCTTGCGCTGTCTTGCGACGGTTGTGGCGGACCACTGTCCCCTCCTCCTCGACTGTACCACTCAGTCCACGGGGCGTAAGCGTTTCCAATTCGAACGCTTCTGGCTGAAACTAGATGGGTTCAGCGAGGTGGTGCAATCCGCGTGGGAGGTGATTGATGGGGACCCTGACCCCTTTCACCGGCTCACCGCTAAGCTCAAGCGTACGGCGCGTAGCCTCATGAGTTGGAGCGACAAGAAGATTGGGTGTGCTAAACTGCAGCTGATGACAGCGCGGGAAGTGGTGCTGAGGCTGGACGTGGCCATGGAATCACGACCGTTATCGCCTGACGAGCATCGACTCCGGGCCCGCATGAAGCAAGCCTACTTGGGGCTCGCCTCCCTCGAGCGCACGATGGCCAAACAGCGGGCCAAGATAGCTTGGCTGAGGGAAGGGGATGCTAATACAACCTTCTTCCACCAACACGCATCATACCGCCAGCAGAAGAACGTCATTCACAGTCTCCAGGTTGAGGGCGCGGTCGTATCTGACCACGCTACCATGGTCGAAGCCTCCTTCACACACTTTGAGGGGCTTCTTGGCACTACGGTGGATCGGCAGTACTCGCTGGACCTGGACTTCCTGGGCACACACTTAGAGGACCTATCCGAGCTAGAAGTTGCGTTCACCGAGGGTGAGATCTGGGAGGTGGTCCGCCGGTTGCCTCACGGCAAGGCGCCGGGACCAGATGGCTTTACGGCTGAGTTCCTCCAGAGCTGCTGGGGAACGGTGAAGGCGGACTTCATGGCCGCATTTGATAAGTTGTTCACGATGTGCGGGCGCCGGTTCCGGGGTCTGAACCAGGCCCTCCTAATCCTGCTGCCCAAGCGCCCGGATGCGGCTGCTTTGGGTGACTACCGGCCAATTAGCCTGATCCACATCTTCGCCAGACTGGTGGCGAAGACGTTGGCTTCTCGCCTGGCCCCTCGGATGGAGTCGCTGGTGGATCGCAACCACTGCGCGTTCATTCGCAAACGGTGCATTCACGATAACTTTATGTTGGTTCAGCAGACGGCTAGATTCCTGCATAGGATGAAGGACCCACGGGTGATGCTCAAGCTTGACATAGCCCGCGCCTTTGACTCCGTCTCTTGGGGGTTCCTGGTGGAGGTCCTCCGCAAGATGGGGTTTGGGCCAAGGTTTTGCGAGCTGGTGGCCATCCTCCTGTCCACGGCTAGTACAAGGGTGATGCTCAATGGCGAGCCAGCCCCCCCCCCCCATTTGGCACAGGAGGGGCTTGAGACAGGGGGATCCACTGTCGCCGTCGTTGTTCGTGCTGATCATGAACACACTCAACCGAGCACTGACTAGGGCGATCGAGCTGGGGATCTTGCGCCGCCTGGCGCGGCGGGAGTTGGCCACGACGGTTTCGCTTTACGCGGATGAGGTTGTCATCTTCTGCCATCCGGATGAGACAGAGCTGCTCGCTATCCGCGGCATCCTTGAGCTCTTTGGACATGCGTCGGGTTTGCATACCAACTTCGCCAAGTGTTCGGTCTCGGCGATTGCCTGCACGGAGGAGGTGGCCACTACCGCGGCGTGGGTGATGGAGTGCCAGTTGGCACCCTTCCCCGTCAAGTACCTCGGCATCCCACTCTCCATCCGCCGGCTACCAGGTGAGGCGTTCCAGCCTGTGGTGGACCGACTAGCAGACAAATTACCTACCTGGAAAGCATCTATGATGCCCAGGGCAGGGCGCTTGGCGCTGGTTAGGTCGGTGCTGGCAGCCATTCCGTTGCATCATCTCATGGTGCTAAGCTTCAACAAGAAGGCGTTGAAGCAGGTCAACAAGATCCTGCGAAGCTTCCTTTGGGCCGGCAGGGCAGAGGCCAACGGTGGCCACTGCCATGTCAACTGGTCGAGGGTGTGCCGCCCGCCGCGGTTTGGGGGTTTAGGGATCCCAGATCTCACCCGCACTGCCATCAGCCTTCGGGTTCGTTGGCTTTGGAGGATGAGGACGGACCCCCAACGACCTTGGCGCGGGCTCGACATGCAGTTCTCGAAGATCGAGCTGGACGCCTTCGCCGCCTCCACTACTATGGTGGTGGGCAACGGCGAATCCGCTCTCTTCTGGGAGGACAGGTGGTTGCATGGCAAGTCCATCAGGGAGCTAGCGCCGGAGGTCTATGCGCTCATCCCCAAGCGCCACAGGAAGCGGCGCACGGTGCAGCAGGCGCTGGTGGAGCACAGCTGGATCTCGAACATCGAGGGTGCGCCGAGCGCCTTGGCCCTATGGCAGTATGTTCAGCTCTGGACTAGGCTCAGGGACGTGGTGATCTCCCCAGATCAGGACAGGTTGGTTTGGCGTTGGACGACGGATGGCCAGTACTCCTCCAGCTCCTGTTATGATGCCCTCTTCCGGGGGCGATCCTATCGAGCTCCCGGAAGCTAAGCCGGAAATCCTGGCGCCGCCAAGGGTGAAGTTCTTTATCTGGCTTGCTTGCCTAGATAGGTGCTGGACGAGTGAGCGTCTGGCGCGTCGGGGACTGCCCCACGCGACAAGATGCCCGCTGTGCGACCAGTCAGTGGAGACCATGGCGCACATTCTGACCGGCTGCTCCTTCTCTACGACAGTTTGGTTTGAGGTTCTGTCATTGATTCGATCCACCGTTGGGCCTCCTACGGTTGAGGGTGACTTCGCGGAGTGGTGGTCACTGGTGGTGCGGACCTCCCCACGCCAGTTGCGCAAAGGAACATCGTCACTCATCATGCTCACGGCGTGGTGGATTTGGAAGCACAGGAACGCGGCGGTCTTCGACAACGCGCGTCCCTCGGTGGCCTCCTTATTCAATGACATCAGGGCCGAGGCGCGACAAAGGGCGGACGCGGGCGCCCGTGGGCTTCTCCAACTCCTCCCCTAGATTAGATCTTTTGGGTTGAGTTGTTTGGTGTGGTGTTGGTCCTTCTTGGGGACATTGTACATACAAACCTTCTTTATCTATCAATGCATCGAAACGCAAGGCTTTTGCGTTTTCGCGAAAAAAAAATACTTACGTACATGCTTATGCGTGCACGGGGAGGAAGACGAGCGAGCGGCCGCGCTCGGTCCTGGTTGGCAAGTCTGATGGGCCAGAGAATGTGCCTGTGGCTGCTTTGGTCTTTTTTTATATAATTTTCTTCTTTCTATTTTCTGTTCCTTTTTATTTGAATTTGATTCAAACATGATCAAAATATATCCGGAAACATATATTGCAAGGTTTAGTGAAAACAGAACATTTTGGCATCGTTTCATTTTGAAAAAAGATTTACAATTATCAAAATATGGCACATATGCCCATAGGGCTTATTATCAAAGAATAATTTTTTTGTAATTTTAAAACCTTTAGAAAATAATAGGTGTTTTTGTAAACATTTGGGTTGACAATTTCTTTTATGAAATCTCTATCTTGAGAAAAAAAACTTTTAACGACTACACAAAATTTTTAATTCCCTGTGGAATTTCAGCCAAGTCAAACAATTCAATCAATCTAAATTATCATTTTTAACATTCCAAAATCTGGAAATTTTGGGATCTTACAGAAAGAAAGAAAAATAAAATTGAAAGATAAAAAGAAGAAGAAAAAAGTAGAAACACAAAAAGACAAAAAAGAGTTACTAGTAAAATTCATGAAAAAAGCTAACTTCATGATTTTATGATATTTAGATAAAGTAGTCTTCTGGTCTACTATCAAACCTCGAAAGGTGTGGAAGCCTTTAAGTCATTTGAGTTTGAGAATAGTATGGTGTCATTCATGCTCTAGTTTTACATCCGATGTTATAATCTTCATTCTTGAAAATGCCTCCTTTGTTTTAACTACCCTCGCTTCATGAACAAAGATGACTCTGTCCATTAAGCTTTTGTATTGCTCTGGGATGAGCAAGCTAGAGTCTAGCTTGGGAAAGTTGATGAGTGCATTTTTAACATGTTTTTTGCATCGTTATTTTATCAAGATATCATTGAGTGGTGGTAGGATTTTTGTATTTCACCGCACTACCGCACCCTATTATGCTTGTCTACACAGGATCTCCAAATAATGAGTCAACGATGAAATATCACTGAAAACTGTCATTTTCTGGGCATCGGTACGGGCAAGGCCCGCCCGTACCGTCCTCTTGTACCACCCTCTAGAAGCATTGCCTCGTCAAATACTTTCACCTCCCGTAGACGGATGAGAGGTTAGACACACATAGCTCCGCGAAATCGAAAAACACTACCAAGATCAGATCTGAAGAAGGAACTTGGAGAAGAAAAGATTCGGGCTACTACATGGATCCTCAGAGGACAAGGCATCATCCCCTTCTTCATCATCAACCGCTGCACCTTCACCATCATCATCCTCCAATCATAGTTGTAATCTTGATTGCCATTGTGGATTTGTATTCGAATTCGTTCCATTCCTTTAATTGCCTCCATAAGATTATGATGATGTTCTTGATTGTCTCCATGAGTGAGTAGTCCTATTAGTTCATGGGGAGATGGATAAACCCTAGCATGAATATGAGATGAATCTAAGATGATCTATGGTTTTAAATATTAAGGTGTGTTAGTTTTCTCTCTTGATGTTACGTGTTGTGCACCATGTAATATATGCCTTATGGTCTTGAGACGGAACTACTCTCTGAAGTGTGGTAAAGTGAACGGCGGGAAGTGATATTACCATATCGGTGCTTTGACACATGAATAAGGGGAAAAGAGGTATTCACAAATCTCATATCGATAACCACGGGGAAAACCCCTTAATAGCAATAGTCAATATGTCGCTTTGCAGAAGACTAGTTGTTGTGGTTATTTAGAGATGCGATGATTGATGAATTTGTGGGCGCATCTTATTATGGAGCTCTCCCACACACAACATTCTTAAAATCATACTTTATATTAATTAACATGAATCCTAGTGCTAGAGGTGGATCCAATAATCCCTGAGAACACTTTGTCTCATTAAGTTTCAACCCATTTCTTACAACGTTTGTACTGCTTTATTTACTTTATTTGAAACCATTTACAACACCCCTTTTAAAATATTCTGAGATTAGAAAACATTTATTAAGTAATCTTTAGTAGAAAGTAGCAAGGGGCATTAAGACCCTAACCAGTAGCTCCTCGTGATTCGATACTCTTATTTTAAAACTAGCTACAACTAATATGTGTTCTTGGAGTTATCAATAATATTCATCTGTTTATGTGGGCGTCAATAATATACTTCATTGCTTGCACTTCTTTTGACATGAATGCTCATACTTAACTTTTATGATAATAAACTTCCTAGTGTTTCTTGGCATACTGAGAGTTAACTACATAAGCTAGAGTGATTGTTTACACAACTAGTTATTCATGCTCATAAATATTTATTGTGATTGCCTCGAGTTACGAATGCTTGCATTATATTCTTGGAACTTCTCTAACTATGCTAAGATTTTGAATGGAATAAGTTCTAGATTCATAAGGCTAACACTTGTAAGTGAATTTACTTTCTCGTTGTTTTGGTTTAAACGCCAAGTTCCTTATGGTTCTTTGTTTCTTGCTCAAGGATGATCAAGGCTAAGATTGGGGAAGTTGATGGCAGTGAAATACACCACTTTTTCTCATGTTTAAACGTTTAACTATGTCAAGAAATTGACTAAGTTTCTCTCTAAATGTGCCACTAGTGACGAATTCTTGCAAAGGTGTGCAATCTCTTCTATGTTTGAATGGTGTGGAGGAAATCAAGTCTTAATGACAAATGGGGCTGCAATTACTGAAGAAAATCGCGTCATAAGTACAGCAAAATCAACCAGAGGCTAAAGATGGTTCCAGGGAGTATAGCGGGCACCGGTAGGAACAAGCCTCGCCCGTACGGTGCGCTGAATCACTCCCGAGGTCAAACCCTATAAGTTATGTGGAGGGAGCCACGCCAAAAAGAGTCATTCATCATCAAACAAGCCGCCACCCATCAGATCCAGCTACACCACGCCAAGGGAGACCCACCACCATAGTTTATCCACTATGTCTCCCATCTCCTCCATAGTCATAGCTATCACCATTGTAATAGAGATCTCCTTGATAATTGGTGACCATTGTAAGAAAGAGAGTGCATTCGCTACCCGCATGGGTAGCTACACACCCATGTAGTATACCAATATGCAAGCCATATTAACTTGTTTTAGCTCGGTTTCCTAGTAGAACGTGGAATTCTAGTGTACAAAAGTGGTTTCCGAATTTTGATATGAATATTTTTTGATCAAAGTCAACTCACCAACGTATTTTGCATTGACTTTTTGAATATTGAGTTGACTTTGACAAAAAAAAGTTCAAATCAAAATTCGGAAACCACTTTTATACACTAGAATTCCACGTTCTACTTGAAAACTGAGCTAAAACAAGTTAATATGGCTTGCATATTGGTATACTGCATGGGTGTGTAGCTACCCATGCGGGTAGCAAGCTTCATCCGTTGTAAGAAATATTATGATTTTAATGCATGTATTTACAACAATCATTTCTATCTTTAATCTTGATATCATGTCTGAGTAGTCCTCACGGGCTGCGGGTTGGGGTGAATCCTCGCAGCGTTTATACGCATCTAATATCATGAATATGTACGTGTAACAATTGAATATGAGTTTTGCAATCTTGTATCCTTATCTCTTTTTCTCGATTTGATGATCTGCTACCTATGTCTATCGGATCGATCAAGGGAAGAGGTCGGATGAGGGGAGAACGGTGTGCTATCACGAAACCTCAGTGAAAGAAGGGGGAAAGTAACAATGCATGTTTAGTGATTCACTCGGGATCAACGACACAATCAACTAGATTTATGCTTTGGTTTGTATTCATTTACTTAATAATTGTTGTTACTCGTGGCTATGGGAACATGGTTGGACCAAGATACTCTTGTCACCTTTGGCTTTAGGGGGAATAGTATTTACGGGTGTGCTGCTCATAAATATATTATCACTATTTTATGTACTACACATTTGTACTTCATTTATATATGTATGTATGCATAGCTGTAGGAGAATCCTTGACCCTGGAATATTTCCATCCATTGAACAAAACATAAAACAAAGTAAACTAGAAAGGTCTGGTAAACATAAAATTAAACCAACTAGCAAGTTTGTAGACGTTTCCTTTATACCATTTTACCAGTGCTTCCCAAGGTTCGATTAAACCTAGATTTTCTAGGGAAAAAGCTTACAATACTACAATCCATAATCTGGGTCAAAGGTATCAATCATCAAGCAAGAGTAGCGTCTTCTCACGCCCAAAGTGACCCATCAAACCTCCAGTATGGGATTCCTGCGATAAGAGCAAACACACAGACGATTCTGGAACACATAGTTTATTAGCTCTAAACAAGAACCCATCATGTGTGTGATATTTTTCACTTAACTTACCAATAGCACACAAGCGATATGGTTATGCAAAATCATGATCATGTTATCACCAGAATTTGACCAAGTCAGAGGTGGGCCGCGACCAAGATGGATTTGAAGAATATACATAGAAGGAATACGTGAATCGGCCTTTTATACCAAGTTGGGCTAAACTGTCCGTGTATCTGTAACATATTAGATTTCATCTTAGTTTAGAAGTTAGAGTTTTACCCGTGCACGGTTTAGTGCACGCCCACATTAGAAAGTCCCCTGGACTATAAATATGTACCTAGGGTTTATGGAATAAACAACAACCAACGTTCAACCACAAACAAATCTCGGCGCATCGCCAACTCCTTCGTCTCGAGGGTTTCTACCGGTAAGCACCATGCTGCCTAGATCGCATCTTGCGATCTAGTCAGCACAAGCCTGCCCACGTTGTTCATGCGTTGCTCGTACTGAAGCCTTTTTGATGGCGAGCAACGTAGTTATCTTAGACATGTTAGGGTTAGCATTGTTCTTCGAATTACATGCTTTCGTAGTGCAACCCTTGCATGTCTAGCCGCCCTTACACCTATCTTAGGTGTAGGGGCGGCACCCGCTTGATCATTATCTAGTAGATCTGATCCGTTACGGTTGCTCCTTGTTTCATCAAGGATTAGTTTAACATCCGCAATAGTTAGGCCTTACAAAGGGTTGGAGGATCCAGCGGCGTGTAGGGTGGCGTTTGCTAGCCCTAGAAAGGATGTTCCGAGGATCAACCTCGTGTTGGTTTTTAGGCCCTGTCTAGGATCGGCTTACGGTCGCCGTGCGCGAGCGCGAGGCCCAATCGTGAGTAGGACGATCCGATTATGCGGTTAAAACCCTAAATCGTCGTAGATCTCATCAGCTTTATCTTGATCAAGCAGGACCACCATATATTCGGACACCCCGTCTGAATCATGGGTGGATCGGCTCTTTGAGCCGATTCACAGGATAACCTGAGAGCCGATCGAGGCTCGTATTTAACGTTTACGTGTGTGCCCTGCAGGAAACTAAGCGAGGCATCATCCACACCTTCATGACCAGGTATAGGTCAGGTGGCACGCCCTTGTGATAAACATCGGACGTGCGACCAGGAGGCTTTGCGGGCCGTCGCTCCGAGGGACTGGGGCCAGCCGCAGCCCTAGTTGTTCCCGGCTCTACTGTGCTGACCGTCTCCGCCCGCCGGGGGGTTTCGACGTCAACACATTCCGGCACGCCGGTGGGACCACCTTCGACATCCACCACATCGCCGTCCGCATCCGAGATGGCGGAAGGCACTCCGGTCAAGTACGAGGATCTGCACGATGAGCTCAAGAAGAAGCATGACGAAATCAAGGCGGTCCTCGAAGCCGAACTCATCGGCTCTTTCCACCGAACCCGCTCCCATGGCGTCGGGTGGAAGGGTTTCACACCCGAAGGCGCACTCGATGGAGTGGACCTGTCCGCACCGTCGAAGAACGCACCAGGTCGCTGCGGCGAGGAGATCAACTACATGGTGGCTCATTCGCTACACCGCCACTGCGAGAGCCTGGTGAACACTTTGGAGCGTGTCGCTCCGCGCGTCGTCCAGGAAATCATGAGCCACCGGTATTCTCCGTCGGGACCGGCTGCGGGGACTTTCAAAGGAGAGATGCCACTCCAGCCCCAGCCGTTCGCATGGGTAGCACCGGAACTGCCGAACTCATCGGCATACGTCGTCTACAAGATTGGTGGTGATCCTAGTGACTACCAATTCCTACCCGAGGCACCCAAGGAGATCCCGCACGGATACGCGTGCGCGTACGTACCGGACTGCAACACACTGGGCACTCTCGAACCAGGCCGCAATATCGGGGGCCTGCGGGACGGCGGGAGGAACGTCGGGAGCCGATCCCGAGAAGCAATCGTGGCTAGCTAAGTACGCCACTCCGACAAACCTCCGAGCCCAGCTCCTGCGGTTGGCTCGGAACCGGAAAAGCAAGCATGGCTGGTTAAGTATGCCACCCGGCGAATCTTCGGGGTTCGACACCTTCAGCCATCACGGCGGATCAGATTTGTGCAATCTCGAAAGATCGGTTTGGCATGATGCCGAAAAGGAAGACGTTCGGCTACACCAAGCCGTACCCCAACGACTACGAACTGATCCCGCTACCTCCCAAATATCGGCTCCCTGACTTTACAAAGTTTAGTGGATCGGATGGTTCCAGCTCCATCGAGCATGTGAGCCGATATTTGGCACAGCTGGGCACTATCTCAGTGTCAGACGAGCTGCGTGTGAGGTTCTTCTCACAGTCCCTCACAGGATCGGCTTTCGGGTGGTACACATCTCTGCCACCAAACTCAGTCCGGACTTGGAAGCAGTTGGAAGAGCGAGTTCCACCTTCGGTATCACTCGAAGCTTCCGAGGCTGGTATTGCCGATCTTGCTCAAGTACGACGAAGCGCGGGGAAACCGTGGCGGAATACATCCAGCGCTTCGGGACCATTAGGAACCGATGCTTTTCGGTTCATGTAAGCGAAAAGAAGCGAGTCGAGTTGGCGGTGGTGGGTCTCTCATCATCTATTAAGGACGTGGCCTCCCAAGCGGACTACCCTTCGTTGGCGCACATGGTGCGAAGGCTGTCGGCATATGAACGAGCGCCACCTAGATGTTTACCGGGACAAATTCAAGCGTGCGGTGGTCCTGGTTGAGGCGGACGAAGATGAAGGCGCTATGGGAGATCGAGGAGGTAGCGAGTAGCTGAATGGACTCGGGCGACAAACCCCGTGTCCTGTAAGTGGGTAAAGCCACAAGTGCCTCCAAAAGGGTTCGACTTCGACGTGACCAAACGCGAGCAGATTTTCGATCTCTTGCTCACGGAGAAGCATATAAAGGTACCCGAAGGCCACAAGATCCCCACGGTGCGGGAGCTGAATGGAAAGCCATACCGCAAATGGCATAACACGTTCTCCCACACCACCAACGACTGCAGGGTGTGGCGGCAGCGAGATCCAAATGGCGATAGAAAATGGGCGGTTGATTTTTAACCGATACGCCATGAAGGTCGACACACACCCTTTCCCCGCCGTTAACATGGTGGAGTATACTTACCACGAAGGTTGCCGGCCCGGGGTCTTCGTTCGGTATCAACATGGTAGGATCCGGACACCACGGCGGCAAGGATGGAGATGAGGGCAGCTGCTCTCATAGCAAAGATACAGAGGAAGCCGCTCCGTGCGATCGGCTCCGCCAAGACGGCAAACGCTACGTAACAGAGGGAGAAGTGAAGAACATAAGATATCAGCGACCTCTCTCTGATCACCTCCTCAACAAGTATGTGAGTCAGTATGACCAACGCCGACGGTCTAGCGATGATGATGAAAGAAATCGTTTGGCTAGAGAAGCCAGAAGACATCGTCGGCATAATCGCGATGAGGAGGAGCACGAGCGTTGTGCCAACGAAAAGGCAAGGGAGCGGGACGACGAGGACAGGCACTGGGATTGTCCCTTCTTCAGACACTGCTGGGATTCAGGAATGAGCCGATTGCCAACAATCGGCAATTGCCCAGAATGCAACCGGAAGAAGAAGGAGGCAGCCAATGTGTCCGTGTTCGAGCGCTTAGGGCCTCTCCCACCACAAAGCAAACGCGCTGAGTCCCCTCGATGGGAAGATCTCGAGGATTCAGAAAACGAGGGACAAGAAGAAGAAGAAGACAGGTACCATCGGCCAAGATGGTGCCCTGACGGACTCAGCCGTTCCCAGAAACGCAGGGTTCAGCGATTGCGCGGCCTGGAGGAAGCCGAGAGGTTATACTTGCATACATTGAGGAAGGCAAGGCCTGATCTGGCTGCGAAGGTTCAGTGAACCCTGGATGAAGAGGGTCGTCCACAAAGAAAAGAGTGACGCCCCAAGCAAAGGAAAGCCGATGATGAAACATCGGCTGGCACAAACATGGTGCTCGTTCTTCCAACGAAGCTTAGTGCTCCACGTTTGCCCGATGCACTCAAGGTGGACGACGGCAGGCGCACCAATACGGTAAAATCAGAGATTGGGCTGGTTTTACCTACCGGCCTGAACGAGTAGCAAGAGTACGCCAATGAGCAAACGCGGCGAGGCTGATCCTTGTGATCGGCCCCAAAAGATTTATTAAGGGACATTACAAAACCTTCACCGAGCAAGCAATGTGGAGGCCGATTCCAGCAATCGGCCAAAATTATCCTCACCATCCATTTTGCCTGGGTTCAACTGCAATCTGACATAGCCGATACCATCAATTCTCTTGACAGAATCGGCTCGGGGGGGCACCCAGGTGGATAAAACACGAGGATATGCAGTGGAAGCGTCTCATCCTTTGTCGATGGGTATCAAAGTATGGGGGCCGATGCATAAATCGGCCGTAAAAATCCAAAAATTCGAAAAAATTTGAGCACAGCCGATGCGCAGACGTCGACTTAAGAATCAATGGAGCAGGGAGTGGATCAAGATCAGCGGTGCTAGCAGCGAGAAACGTGACATCTTCTAGAACCAGGGCTGCAGGATTGAGGATATCTCTTCTAAGACCAAGAGAACAGCCGATGACGAAGCAATCAGCTGTAACGTTTTGACCAAGGTGGTGGCTTGGTAGCTGTCACTTCCAGGGGGTGTTACGCCCAGAGTTTGGAGGGCATCAGAGATACAAGGACATCCTCGCCGGAAGTTGCTTCAGCCTGCCATGGATGATGAGCCGATCTGGTCAGCAAGGCACAAGAATTGAACCAAAGAAGCCCGGGGGGCAGCTCACTCTGAAGGTTCTCTGCTCTAGAGAGCCGATTTTTGTTGGAATCGGCTAGCTCTGCGTCATGACTTGGAAACCAATGACGACATGCCTGATTAACCCACTGCTATGCTCGCCTCGGTAGAGGCTCGGGGGGCAGCTGACTGCGTTTTTTGCAGTGGTTCTGGGGCTTTCGTAAGGACGTTGATTTGCCTGGTTGACCGCTAGAGCTCAAAGTCATCGATTGGAAAAGGCGAAAGATAGATCGTGAAGGATTGACATGTTAGCCTCAGCTTTCGGGCATTGATCAAATTCACGGTCACTCCGATGTCAAAGGGGCGAAGAATGTGTCCTGATAGACCGATGTGTTGTCATCGGCTTATTAAGCATTGGCTAAACGGCGATCGGCGGAATCAGTACGAAGGGAAATCGGCTAAATTGACATCAAGGAAATCGGCAAAATCAAATGGGGAATTTCTTCATTGATAAACTAGATTTCTTACATAGAAGAGCTGATTGCTCTCAAAAGGGGAGTGTAAGGGGATACATTGCCCCGCCTACTACTACTGATCCTATACTAGATGTCCTATCTACGGGCCGTCACTGCCCTCATCGTCGCCGCTGTCGGCGCTGCTCCCGGCGGGCTCGTCGTCGCTCCAATGGCCGCCGACCGGGCCCTCATTGTCCTCGTCCTCTTCGTCAGCGTCGTCATCACTATCGAAGTCGCTGAGGTTCCCCGGCCAAGGGCGGAACCGCTTGGCCGGAGGCTCGTCAGAGGAGGTGCCGTCCTCCTCCTCCTCTTCTTCCTCCTCCTCCTCCTCGGGAGAGGTGAAGTCACAGGAGAAGCGATCGTCGTCGCTCTCCTCCTCCGCTTTCCCGTCGACGAGGAAGCGGAGGTCGCTTTCCCCGTCGGTCAGGGACTTGTCGTCCTCCGACCAGAGGGAGAAGTCATGGCTAGACTCCTCCCCGGCCTCGATGGCGCGGCGGATGTTGTCTGCGTGAACCTCCACCGGGTTCGGCTCCGGCGTCGGCTCGCGAGACGAAGAGGACCCAAGGGAAAGTTCCGATGAGGTGGAGGAAGAGGAAGACATGGTGGCAGAGAAGGGTTTTTTGGAAGTGCTAATACGAAGAGGATGAAGAGAAAAACTGTTCGGTACGGTTAGATAAAGGAAGTGGAGATTTAATGTCCGAACGGTTTTCAAGGAGGTGGTGCCAAAAAACTGTCAAAATCGTGCAGAGAAGTTGGGAAGGCAAGTTGTCATGATGGAAATACTGCGACGGTTCTGCTCTGCCACGACATGACCCCTCGGAGGAAAAAACAGAGTGGTTTTGAAATTATCATTACCAAAACCAGGGGGGCATGTGTTATCACCAGAATTTGACCAAGTCAGAGGTGGGCCGCGACCAAGATGGATTTGAAGAATATACATAGAAGGAATACGTGAATCGGCCTTTTATACCAAGTTGGGCTAAACTGCCCGTGTATCTGTAACATATTAGATTTCATCTTAGTTTAGAAGTTAGAGTTTTACCCATGCACGGTTTAGTGCACGCCCACATTAGAAAGTCCCCTGGACTATAAATATGTACCTAGGGTTTATGGAATAAACAACAACCAACGTTCAACCACAAACAAATCTCGGCGCATCGCCAACTCCTTCGTCTCGAGGGTTTCTACCGGTAAGCACCATGCTGCCTAGATCGCATCTTGCGATCTAGGCAGCACAAGCCTGCCCACGTTGTTCATGCGTTGCTCGTACTCGAAGCCTTTTTGATGGCGAGCAACGTAGTTATCTTAGACATGTTAGGGTTAGCATTGTTCTTCGAATTACATGCTTTCGTAGTGCAACCCTTGCATGTCTAGCCGCCCTTACACCTATCTTAGGTGTAGGGGCGGCACCCCGCTTGATCATTATCTAGTAGATCTGATCCGTTATGGTTGCTCCTTGTTTCATCAAGGATTAGTTTAACATCCGCAATAGTTAGGCCTTACAAAGGGTTGGAGGATCCAGCGGCGTGTAGGGTGGCGTTTGCTAGCCCTAGAAAGGATGTTCCGAGGATCAACCTCGTGTTGGTTTTTAGGCCCTCGTCTAGGATCGGCTTACGGTCGCCGTGCGCGAGCGCGAGGCCCAATCGTGAGTAGGACGATCCGATTATGCGGTGAAAACCCTAAATCGTCGTAGATCTCATCAGCTTTATCTTGATCAAGCAGGACCACCATATATTCGGACACCCCGTCGAATCATGGGTGGATCGGCTCTTTGAGCCGATTCACAGGATAACTCTGAGAGCCGATCGAGGCTCGTATTTAACGTTTACGTGTGTGCCCTGCGGGAAACTAAGCGAGGCATCATCCACACCTTCCTGACCAGGTATAGGTCAGGTGGCACGCCCTTGTGATAAACATCGGACGTGCGACCAGGAGGCTTTGCGGGCCGTCGCTCTGAGGGACTGGGGCCAGCCGCAGCCCTAGTTGTTCCCGGCTCTACTGTGCTGACCGTCTCTGCCCGCCAGGGGGTTTCTGACGTCAACAGATCACTAGCATACATATCACATAAACTCTCTAATCCAGGAACTTTAACATCAAGTTGTGTCAATAACATATTCTTCTAGATAGAGCATCAGCAACAATATTATATTTTCCCTTCTTGTACTTACTAATGTATGGAAAAGTCTCAATGAACTCAACCCACTTAGCAAGACGCCTATGCAAGTTAGATTGAGCTTTCAGATATTTCAAAGCTTCATGATCAGAATGTATGATAAATTCTTTTGGCCACAAATAATGTTGCCAAACTTCGAGAACTCTAATTAAAGCATACACTTATTTATCATAGACAAGATAGTTTAACTTTGCACAAGAAAGTTTCTCAGAAAAAATATGTGATCAGGCGACCCTCTTGCATCAACACACCACCAATTCCATTACCACTAGCATCACATTCAATCTCAAATTTCTTATTAAAATCAGGTAGTACAAGTAATGGAACATAAGTCAACAAACATTTCGTCTCATCAAACGCATGATCTTGGGTGGCGCCCCACTCAAAAGCAACACCTTTTTTAGTTAATTCATTCAATGGTGCAACAATAGTACTAAAATCTTTCACGAAACACCAATAGAAACCAGCAAGACCATGGAAACTTCTTACATGACTCACATTCATGGGAGTAGGCCATTTTTTAATTTCTTCAATTTTAGATGAATCTACCTTTACTCCATGCTTAGATACAACATAACCTAGAAATATGACCTTGGCTTTGCAAAATGTGCACTTTTCAAGATTACCATAGAATTTATTACCACGCAACATTTGCAAAACATGTCGAATATGCATAGTATGATCAGATTCATGGCGGCTGTAAATTATTATGTCATAAAAATACACAACCACAAACTTGCGAATAAACTCACGCAAAACATGGTTCATTAATCTCATGAAGGTACTAGGTGCATTATTTAAACCAAAAGGCATTACTAACCACTCATATAAACCAAAGTTTGTTTTAAAGGTTGTTTTACATTCATCCCCCTCTTTCATCCTAATTTGACGATAACCACTACGCAAATAAATCTTAGAGAAAACAACAGCACCACTCAATTCAACAAACATATCTTCTAGACGTGGAATAGGATGACGATATCGAATAGTATCGCTCTACAATCAATACACATGCGCCATGTAACATATTTCTTAGTGTCAACACCCAGATTTTTAAGTCCAGATGCCTATTATGCCATACATCGCAATCCCAGGAATATTGTTGTTGCGAGACATAACAGTCGAATATCATAAGTCATCATTCATTACAAACCATACTTGTCTTATAGATTCCGATCACATGATCCATATTACACAATTAGTTGATCTAATAATCAACGAACACAGTACGTAGCGGAAGCGAAATAAAAGGGGACTCTATAGTCCACAGGCCAACGCTTGACGTTGGAAGAACTCCTAGTTGGTGTAGACATCCTGCTGACTGTCCTCATCGTACTGCGGCTCCTCTTCATAGTCTGGCCATTGGAATAGCCAAGGACACAGCCGTGAGTACTTTTAAAGTACTCGCAAACTAATACTAGTGTAAGTACTATCAGTTCTAGTGTTGGGGTGCTAAGATCTAGTTTATTTGCGTAAAGCCAATTTTAGTTCACAAGCATTTGATAAAAGACTCTTTCATATGCCAACTAACTCAAGTGGGAACATTAGTGTCATTCCCACAACTCAGTTGTGATTCAGGTCAAGTCACCATTCAATTCATCAACCATTTTCAAGAAAATCTGACAACGGTATCAGTATGGCCTTTCCAACTGGCCGTAACCGTGGACACGACTATTCGAATAGATTTACACTCTGCAGAGGTTGCACACTTGTGCCACAACATTTGATTACATCCGTCAGGGATAACCCTGAATCATCGTAACTCAGTACGCGGATCATCAGCCATAACCTTTCACTTACATAACCTAGTATAGGTACCTCTCCCCATGAGCTTGGCCTCCCAGTGAAGACAAACCGTCAGCCTGGGAACTACACAGGGCTTGGGTCGTACATTCACCTCAATTCACATCATTTCACTTTCAAACGGAGGCAGCCTCGGCATAACCCCTATGATGCTTGTTCAGAGGGAACCCATACTAAGATGCATAAACTTCCAGTTAAGCCCTACCAATAATCAGGTATTGTGGGGGTACTCAAAATTGGAAAGGTATCGCATTCAAACCCAACTATCAGTTTTGGTAAATTTCACCAAGTCATATTCACCTTCAAAAATCTTTCAATAGAAAGACTCATCTTTCCAAGGTTTTTCAAAGTCATTTCACTTCACAAGTTCCCATCTAGAGTAGTCAAATTTTAATTAGCACTAGCCACTAGTCATAAAGGTGCTATCTATCTTCACAAGCTTCTTAGGCTAAGTTTGATACTCTTGACTACTTATCTAGCTAGACCAAGTGAATCATGAATCAAAAAGTAAACTTGAGAAAACAAAACTTGTAAGTTAAAAACTTGGGATGGGCTTATTGCACAAAAGTAAGGTAATGGTGCCTTGCTCAAGGAGAGCTTTGCACTTGCAAGAATATTAGCTTGCCTTGAGTGGTGTACTGGTCAAAGTGGTCTTCCTCCTCTTGATGGTAGACCTCCTCCTCCTGGCACTCTTTGGTGCTAGCGTCTAAAAACGGATACGAAGTAACAATCACCAACCAAGGTTCAAGAGATATACTAAGCACACACAATGGGTTCACACAACTATCCTAGCATTCCACACTTACTAGTATGTGAGTTGGCTTTGTTTTCTTTTTAAGAGAAAAATAATTTCCTCTCATTACAAACATTACTTTAGGGTTTCTATTTAAGTCTTTGAGGAAATAATTTCCTCTCATTGAATCTTGTTAAGATTTAATCTCCCCAAATGTATAGTACATGAACCATTGTTGACCAAGGTCAACCGTTCATAATCATCATTTGGGAAAATGATTTAAATGAGGTAAAGTACCTCATACAATTTAACACTACCACTTATGATTTAATATCACCAACTAACTCAATATGAGATTAAGTAAACCAGAGGTACTAACTCATACTAGGTTACTTGGGACAAGATTTAAATGAGGGAAAACCTCTCATACAATTTACATAATAGTTTTGGACAATATCATTTGACTAGAATAGCCCTATAGAGTCCTTTATTAACTTTGGGCCATGATCACTCAAAGTAACCCTGACATATTTTTACAGAAACAATTAGTGTAAGTGAAATGTGAGCTATGAGAGTTGAAATCAACTCAAAATCATTTATGGTTGATTTTTAATAATTGTTTGAAGTTGCAAAAGCCTCTGACTTGTTATTTTTGCCATATTAATTCTACAACAAATCTCAAGATGAGACCAGTGTAGTTGTGTAGATCTTTTCTGTAGCTTTCCAACGGTATGTAATTCATCAAAATTGGTTGAGCCAACTTGAATCTATTCAATTTTGAAAACAGGGCCAGTATTGAAATTTGAATTAAAATGGAAAATACAAATTTGAATTAACGGGCCGGCGGGAAAACTAACTGGGCCGCAATGATTTAAACGGCGCAAGGCCAGCCCACCACGCATCCACGCACGCATGGGCTGCCTGACGGGTGGGCTCCACCCGTCAGCGTTTATTCTAACGCGAAGCGGTACGGGGGTGTGTGGAGCGTTGGATTAGATCGAGATCCAACGACTCGGGTTCGTCGTTGTCGCCGGCGAGAAGAACTCACTGGCGCGGCGGAGCTAGGGGGTCGGAGGGCTCACCGTGGCTCCAGCTAGGGTGGGCAGTGTGCTCGGTGAAGTGGTGGACAACGACGAACTCCCTGGTACCGGCGGCGTCTCCAATGGTGGCCGGAATCGATGGCGAGCTTCCGCGGCGGCGCACGACAGTGATGGAGCAATTGGGCGGCGGTGGTGGCTAATGTCACTGGGCAAGTGTCTGAGGAGGTCGAGCGAGGTGAGGTGAGTGCGGCGGTGTGAAGAATTCTTCGAGGGGAGGCCTCCTTTTAAAGGCGCGGAGGTGACCGTGGGTGCGGCGGCAATGTCGACCACGGCGCGGGTTCTCCGGCGAGCTAGCGAGCTAGGCGAGGGCGGCATCCTGTTCAGCACGTCCAGGCGGTACTCTGGGCGGCGCTGGCTAGCTTAGGCGGTGCCTAACGTGGTCGGGATGTTGCGAGATGCTGCGCGCTCGAGGCGGGGTTTGGTCGTCTTCTCCGGCGATGGCGGGCGCGGGTCAGTGTCCTGAGCTTGTCTGGCAGCATTACGGTGGCACGGCGATGCTGTGTGCGAGAGAAGGGGGCCAGGGGTGGCGCGAGGTGGCGAGTCGACGGGTGGCCGTGGCGCGCGCGCCGGCAGACAGGCGATGGCGTGGCCATGCCGCTCCTGTCGCACCAGTGCGTCGCGGGCGCGTGCTGGCCTGGGCGTTGTGGTCCACCATTCGACCCATGGCGCATATAGGCGTGCTCAGGGGACCAAGTGGAGGCTGTAGGGCAAGGTTGCTGGTGCTAGGGTTGAGAGGAGAGAAGGGGAGCAAGAGGGCATGTCCATGGCCGGCATGGCTAGGGTTGGCCATTTCTAGCCCTCCTCCTAGGGTTGCTATGCTGGTGTTAGGGTTAGAGGTTATCAAGGGACAGGGTAGGGCACAAGGGTTGAGTAGGGTTGGCCCACACTATTAGAAATAGGGTTTTTGATTTCCATGGGATTTGAATTCCCAAATCTTTGTCCAATTTGATTTTGGTAAAGAAATTTGAAAATGGTGAGAGGTATGGATTGGACTTGCTTCAAATGATCAGAGACAAACAAAGGTGGTGGTGGAATTTTAAAATAAAAAGAATTGCAAAATTTCAAAGTGGGAGTGATGTTGAAATTGTTAAAAAGTCCCAACTTTGCTTGAGCATAGTTTTGAATCTAAGATGAATTTACAAAGGTGGTCTTTACCAAGTTTTTCACCTTGATGTGTACTTGGATGAGGTGCCAAGATTTGGAATTGTTTGGTTTGAAAATCTCTAAATACAGAGGCTCAAAGTGGTGATCAGACTGAAAATGGCAGATTTGACCACTATTGCATGTGATCACAATTTGAGTACAAATTTGATTTGATTTGAGTTTCTTTGATTCCAACAGTGTTAATAAGTGTTTAGTAACATAATACCACTAATGGTGAAAGCCAAAATGGTCTAGGTTGAAGAATTACAAAAATGGCATAAACCATATGTGAGGGTTTTAGGGCTACTTCATTTTATTTCTTTTCTTTTTCTTTGGTTTGTTTGTTGATCTTTGCATGATCAAACAAGGGTTTTAGGATGTAGCACAATAGCACATAAGCAATCATCATGGCAATTTCACACAAGGATGCACAATTCCTATGCATGGTACTATATGCAAAAAAAAAGTTTTTGTTGGTTCCAAAATTTGGGTATTGAACTTCTTCTCTTTCATTGATTTGAAATTTGGGATGTTACAAACCCTTCCCCCTTACAAAAGATCTCGTCCCGAGATCTTAAAGAAAATTAGGTACTAAAGAGATCTGGGTACTCCTTCTTCATATAGTCTTCTCGCTCCCAGGTGGCTTCGTCTTCAGTATGGTTGCTCCACTGAATCTTCAGAAACTTGATACTCCGGGTACGGGTGGTTCTGAAAGTTTCTTCCAGTATGCGAATCGACACTTCCTTGTTGATATCCACCGACCTATTATCGATGTTCTTGAAAACTTCGGTCTTCTCGGGCACTTCTAGGCACTTCCGGAGTAGTGAGATGTGAAACACGTCGTGCACAGCCGACATTTCCTCCGGTAGTTCCAGTTGATAAGATACTTCGCCTCGGCGACTCAGAACTTTGAAGGGTCCGACATATCGAGGTGGAAGCTTTCCTTTGAGCTTGAATCTCTGCATTCCCTTCAGGGGGATACTTTGAGATAGACAAAATCTCCGATCTCGAAGGTCATCTCTCGGCGTCTCTTGTCGGTGTAACTCTTCTGTCTTGATTGCGCCGTCTTGAGGTATTCGCGGATCTTGTGTACCTTCTCTTCGGCTTCACGAAGAACATCTGGTCCAAAGACTTGGCTCTCTCCGACTTCCGACCAATTTAGAGGGGTACGACACTTCCTTCCGTACAGGGCTTCAAAGGGGCCATCTGTAAACTGGCTTGGTAGCTGTTGTTGTAATAGAATTCTGCGTAAGGCAGGCAGTCTTTCCACTTGGATCCATATTCCAGTACACATGCTCTCAACATGTCTTCCAATATCTGGTTGACTCTTTCAGTCTGTCCATCGGTCTGCGGGTGATAGGCGGTGCTGAAATTCAGCCGGGTGCCTAGTCCTTCATGCACTTTCTGCCAGAATCTTGAGGTGAATTGGGATCCTCTATCTGACACAATTGACTTCGGGGTTCCGTGCAGGGCGACTATTCTGGAGATGTATAACTCAGCTAACTTTGGGCCTTGGTATGTGGTCTTGACTGGCATGAAATGGGCTACATTGGTCAATCTATCAACCACTACCCAAATAGAATCATTTCCTTTGCTGGATTTGGTCAAACCTGTGATAAAGTCCATTCCTACTGAGTCCCACTTCCATTCTGGAATCTGCAGTGGTTGCAGCAATCCTGCGGGTCGCTGATGTTCCGCCTTGACTCGCTGACAGATATCACACTTGGCGATGTAGCTTCCAATTTCTCTCTTCATTCCATGCCACCAGAATTGTTCCTTCAGGTCTTGATACATCTTGGTACCTGCTGGCGTGTAGTTGACACACGTCTGTTGGAAACCCCAAGAGGAAGGTGTGATGCGTACAGCAGCAAGTTTTCCCTCAGTAAGAAACCAAGGTTATCGAACCGAGAGGAGTCAAGGGCCACGTGAAGGTTGTTGGTGACGGAGTGTAGTGCGGCGCAACACCAGGGATTCCAGCGCCAACGTGGAACCTGCACAACACAATCACAATACTTTGCCCCAACGTAACAGTGAGGTTGTCAATCTCACCGGCTTGCTCGTAAACAAAGGATTAAACGTATGGTGTGGAAAATGATGTTTGTTTGCGAAGAACAAGTAGAGAACGAGTTTGCGATGAGATTGTATTTTAGATGTAAAAGAATTGACCGGGGTCCACAGTTCACTAGTGGTGTCTCTCCGATAAGAAATAGCATGTTGGGTGAACAAATTACAGTTGGGCAATTGACAAATAGAGAGGGCATAACAATGCACATACATATCACGATGACTACTATGAGATTTAATCAGGGCATTACGACAAAGTACATAGACCTCTATCCAGCATGCATCTATGCCTAAAAAGTCCACCTTGAGGTTAGCATCTGCACCCCTTCCAGTATTAACTTGCAAACAACAGACAATTGCATTAAGTATGGTGCGTAATGTAATCAACACAAATATCCTTAGACAAAGCATTGATGTTTTATCCCTAGTGGCAACAGCACATCCACAACCTTAGAACTTTCTGTCACTGTCCCGCATTCAATGGAGGCATGAACCCACTATCGCGCATAAATACTCCCTCTTGGAGTTACAAGTATCAACTTGGCCAGAGCCTCTACTAGCAACGGAGAGCATGCAAGAACATAAACAACACATATATGATAGATTGATAATCAACTTGACATAGTATTCTATATTCATCGGATCCCAACAAACACAACATGTAGCATTACAAATAGATGATCTTGATCATGATAGGCAGCTCACAAGATCTAACATGATAGCACAAGAGGAGAAGACAACCATCTAGCTACTGCTATGGACCCGGCCATAGTCCAAGGATGAACTACTCACACATCAGTCCGGAGGCGATCATGGTGATGAAGAGTCCTCCGGGAGATGATTCCCCTCTCCGGCAGGGTGCTGGAGGCGATCTCCTTAATCCCCCGAGATGGGATTGGCGGTGGCGGCGTCTCTGGAACTTTTTCCGTATCGTGGATCTCGGTAATATGGTTTTCGCGACGGAGAGTTTAAGTAGGCGGATGGGCAGAATCGGAGGGCTGACGAGGCGCCCACACCATAGGGCGGCGCGGGCCCCTCCTTGGCCGCGCCGCCTTATGGTCTGGCCACCTCGTGGCCCCACTTCGTATGCTCTTCGGTCTTCTGGAAGCTCCATGGAAAAATAAGACCCTAGGCGTTGATTTCGTCCAATTCCGAGAATATTTCCTTTGTAGGATTTCTGAAACCAAAAACAGCAGAAAACAGGAACTGGCGCTTCGGCATCTTGTCAATAGGTTAGTGCCAGAAAATGCATAATAATGATGTAAAGTGTGTATTAAACATGTGAGTATTGTCATAAAAGTAGCGTGGAACATAAGAAATTATAGATACGTTTGAGACGTATCAAGCATCCCCAAGCTTAGTTCCTACTCGCCCTCGAGTAGGTAAACGATAACAAGGATAATTTCTGAAGTGACATGCTATCATAATCTTGATCAACACTATTGTAAAGCATATGAGATGAATGAAGTGATTCGAAGCAATGGTAAATACAATGATTAAACAACTGAATCATATAGCAAAGACTTTTCATGAATAGTACTTTCAAGACAAGCATCAATAAGACTTGCATAGGAGTTAACTCATAAAGCAATAGATTCTTAGTAGAAAGCTTTGAAACAACACAAAGGAAGATATAAGTTTCAGCAGTTGCTTTGAACTTCAACATGTTTATCTCATGGATATATCTCAAGGATAATTTTCAACACAAAGTAATATGATGAATGCAAATAAGAAAGTATGTAGGAATCAATGCACACAGTTGACACAAGTGTTTGCTTCTAAGACAGAAAGAAATAGGTAAACTGACTCAACATAAAGTAAAAGAATGGCCCTTCGCAGAGGGAAGCATGGATTACTATTTTTGTGCTAGAGCTTTTCATTTTGAAATCATAGAAACAATTTTGTCAACGGTTGTAATAATTCATATGTGTTATGCATAAGAAATCCTATAAGTTGCAAGCCTCATGCATAGAGTACCAATAGTGCTCGCACCTTGTCCTAATTAGCTTGGATTTACATGGATTATCATTGCATAACATATGTTTCAACCAAGTGTCACAAAGGGGTACCTCTATGTCGCCTGTACAAAGGTCCAAGGAGATAGATCGCATTTGATTTCTCGTTTTTGATAGATCTCAACTTAGGACATCCATACCGGGACAACATAGACAACAGATAATGGACTCCTCTTTAATGCATAAGCATTCAACAACACATAATATTCTCATAAGAGATTGAGGATTGGTGTCCAAACTGAAACTTCCACCATGACTCATGGCTTTAGTTACGGCCCAATGTTCTTCTCTAACAATATGCATACTCAAACCATTTGATCATGATAAATCACCCTTACTTCAGACAAGACGAACATGCATAGCAACTCACATGATATTCAACAAAGGTGTAATAGTTGATGGAGTCCCTAGAAACATGGTTACCGCTCAACAAGCAACTTATAAGAAATAAGATACATAAGTAACATATTCAATACCACAATAGTTTTTAAGGCTATTTTCCCATGAGCTATATATTGCAAAGACAAGGAATGGAATTTTAAAGGTAGCACTCAAGTAATTTACTTTGGAATGGCAGAGAAATACCATGTAGTAGGTAGGTATGGTGGACACAAATGGCATAGTTTTTGGCTCAAGGATTTGGATGCACGAGAAGTATTCCCTCTCAATACAAGGCTTTGGCTAGCAAGGTTGTTTGAAGCAAACACAAGTATGAACCGGTAAAACTTACATAAGAACATATTGCAAGCATTATAAGACTCTACACTGTCTCCTTGTTGTTCAAACACCTCACCAGAAAATATCTAGACTTTAGAGCGACCAATCATGCAAACCAAATTTCAACAAGCTCTATGGTAGTTCTTCATTAATAGGTACAAAGTACATGATGCAAGAGCTTAAACATGATCTATTTTATCACAACAATTGCCCAGTATCAAATTATTCAAGACAATATACCAATTACCACATGAAGCATTTTCTGTTTCCAACCATATAACAATGAACGAAGCAGTTTCAACCTTTGCCATGAACATTAAAAGTAAAGCTAAGAACACCAGTGTTCATATGAACAAGCGGAGCGTGTCTCTCTCCCAAACAAGGAATGCTAGGATCCGATTTTATTCAAACAAAAACAAAAATAAAAGCATACAGACGCTCCAAGTAAAGCACATCAGATGTGACGGAATAAAAATATAGTTTCACTAGAGGTGACCTGATAAGTTGTCGATGAAGAAGGGATGCCTTGGGAATCCCCAAGCTTAGATGCTTGAGTCTTCTTGAAATATGCAGGTATGAACCACGGGGGCATCCCCAAGCTTATACTTTTCACTCTTCTTGATCATATTGTATCATCCTCCTCTCTTGATCCTTGCAAACTTCCTCCACACCAAACTCAAAACAAACTCATTGGAGGGTTAGTGCATAATCAAAAATTCACATATTCAGAGGTGACATAATCATTCTTAACACTTCTGGACATTGCACAAAGCTACTGAAAGTTAATGGAACAAAGAAATCCATCGAACATAGCAAAACGGGCAATGCGAAATAAAAGGCAGAATCTGTCAAAACAGAACAGTCCGTAAAGACGATTTTTTCAGGGGCACTTAACTTGCTCAGATGAAAAAGCTCAAATTGAATGAAAGTTGCGTACATATCTGAGGATCACACACGTAAATTGGCAGATTTTTCTGAGTTACCTACAGACGGGGCTACTCAATTTCGTTACAGCAAGAAATCTGTTTCTGCGCAGTAATCCAATTCTAGTATCAACCTTACTATCAAAGACTTTACTTGGCACAACAATGCAATAAAATAAAGATAAGGAGAGGTTGCTACAGTAGTAACAACTTCCAAGACTCAAATGTAAAACAAAAGTGCAGAAGTAAAATAATGGGTTGTCTCCCATAAGCGCTTTTCTTTAACGCCTTTCAGCTAGGCGCAGAAAGTGTGAATCAAGTATTATCAAGAGATGAAGCATCAACATCATAATTTGTTCTAATAATAGAATCATAAGGTAACTTCATTCTCTTTCTAGGGAAGTGTGCCATACCTTCTGAGTTACCTACAGACGGGGCTACTCAATTTCGTGACAGCAAGAAATCTGCCCATCGTAAATTGGCAGATTTTTCTGAGTTACCTACAGACGGGGCTACTCAATTTCGTGTCAGCAAGAAATCTGTTTCTGCGTAGTAATCCAATTCTACTATCAACCTTACTATCAAAGACTTTACTTGGCACAACAATGCAATAAAATAAAGATAAGGAGAGGTTGCTACAGTAGTAACAACTTCCAAGACTCAAATGTAAAACAAAAGTGCAGAAAGTAAAATAATGGACTGTCTCCCATAAGCGCTTTTCTTTAACGCCTTTCAGCTAGGCGCAGAAAGTGTGAATCAAGTATTATCAAGAGATGAAGCATCAACATCATAATTTGTTCTTATAATAGAATCATAATGTAACTTCATTCTCTTTCTAGGGAAGTGTGCCATACCTTTCTTGAGAGGAAATTGATACTTAATATTCTCTTCCTTCATATCAATGATAGCACCAACAGTTCGAAGAAAAGGTCTTCCCAAAATAATGGGACAAGATGCACTGCATTCAATATCCAAGACAACAAAATCAATGGGGACAAGGTTATTGTTAACCGTAATGCGAACATTATTAATCCTCCCCAAAGGTTTCTTTATATAATGATCAGCAAGATTAACATCCAAATAACAATTTTTCAATGGTGGCAAGTCAAGCATATCATAGATTTTCTTAGGCATAACAGAAATACTTGCACCAAGATCACATAAAGCATTACAATCAAAATCATTGACCTTCATCTTAATGATGGGCTCCCAACCATCTCCCAACTTCCTAGGAATAGAAGTTTCAAGTTTTAATTTCTCTTCTCTAGCTTTTATGAGAGTATTTGTAATATGTTTCGTAAAGGCCAAATTTATAGCACTAGCATTAGGACTTCTAGAAATTTTTTGTAAGAACTTAATAACTTCAGAGATATGACAATCATCAAAATCTAAACCATTATGATCTACAACAATGGGATCATTGTCCCCAATATTTTGAAAAAATTCAGCAATTTTATCACAAATAGTTTCAGCAGTTTTAGCAATTTCAGCAGTTTTAGCAGTTTCAGGCAATTTTGCACGCTTTGCACTAGGAGTAAAAACATTGCCAACACCAATTATTTTACCATTGATAGTAGGAGGTTTAGCAACATGTGAAGCATCAACATTACTAGTGGTGGTAATAGTCCAAACTTTAGCTACATTATTCTCTTTAGCTAGTTTTTCTTCTCTTTCCCACCTAGCATGCAATTCAGCCATCAATCTAATATTCTTATTAATTCGAACTTGGATGGCGTTTGCTGTAGCAAATGACTTAATATCTTTATCTTCTTTAGGCATAACTTTCAATTTTAAAAGATCAACATCAGCGGCAAGACTATCAACCTTAGAAGCAAGAATATCAATTTTACCAAGCTTTTTTTCAACAGATTTGTTAAAAGCAGTTTGTGTGCTAATAAATTCTTTAAGCATGGCTTCAAGACCAGAGGGTACACTCCTATTATTGTTGTAAGAATTACCATAAGAATTACCATAACCATTACCATTATTAGAAGGATATGGCCTATAGTTGTTACCGAATTATTCCTATAAGCATTGTTGTTGAAATTATTATTTTTAATGAAGTTCACATCAACATGCTCGCTTGAGCAACCAATGAAGCTAAAGGAACATTATTAGGATCAACATTAGATCTACCATTCACAAGCATAGACATAATAACATCGATCTTATCACTCAAGGAGGAGGTTTCTTCAACAGAATTTACCTTCTTACCTTGTGGAGCCCTTTCAGTGTGCCATTCAGAGTAATTTATCATCATATCATCAAGAAGCTTTGTTGCGGTGCCTAAGGTGATGGACATAAAGGTACCTCCAGCAGCTGAATCCAATAGGTTCCGCGAAGAAAAATTCAGTCCTGCATAAAAGGTTTGGATGATCATCCAAGTAGTTAGTCCATGGGTAGGGCAATTCTTTACAAAAGATTTCATTCTTTCCCATGCTTGGGCAACATGTTCATTATCCAATTGCTTAAAATTCATTATGCTACTTCTCAAAGATATAATTTTAGTGGGAGGATAATATCTACCAATGAAAGCATCTTTACATTTAGTCCATGAATCAATACTATTCTTAGGCAAAGATAGCAACCAATCTTTAGCTCTTCCTCTTAAGGAGAAAGGAAACAATTTCAATTTTATAAGGTCACCATCTACATCCTTATACTTTTGCATTTCACAAAGTTCAACAAAATTATTAAGATGGGCAGCGGCATCATCAGAACTAACACCAGAAAATTGTTCTCTCATAACAAGATTTAGTAAAGCAGGTTTAATTTTATAAAATTCTGCTGTAGTAGCAAGTGGAGCAATAGGTGTGCATAAGAAATCATTATTATTTGTGCTAGTGAAGTCACACAACTTAGTATTCTCAGGAGTACCCATTTTAGCAATAGTAAATAAAGCAAACTAAATAAAGTAAATGCAAGTAACTAATTTTTTTTGTGTTTTTAATAACAAGACAGTAAATAGAGTAAAGCTAGTAAATAATTTTTTTGTGTTTTTGATATAAAGAGCAAACAAAGCAGTAAATAAAGTAAAGTAAAGCAAGACAAAAACAAAGTAAAGAGATTGGATGTGGGAGACTCCCCTTGCAGCGTGTCTTGATCTCCCCGGCAACGGCGCCAGAAAATATCTTGCTGGCGTGTAGTTGACACACGTTTGTTGGGAACCCCAAGAGGAAGGTGTGATGCGTACAGCAGCAAGTTTTCCCTCAGTAAGAAACCAAGGTTATCGAACCACTAGGAGTCAAGGGCCACGTGAAGGTTGTTGGTGACGGAGTGTAGTGCGGCGCAACACCAGGGATTCCAGCGCCAACGTGGAACCTGCACAACACAATCACAATACTTTGCCCCAACGTAACAGTGAGGTTGTCAATCTCACCGGCTTGCTGTAAACAAAGGATTAAACGTATGTTGTGGAAAATGGTGTTTGCTTGCGAAGAACAGTAGAGAACAGAGTTTGCAGTAGATTGTATTTTAGATGTAAAAGAATGGACCGGGGTCCACAATTCACTAGTGGTGTCTCTCCGATAAGAAATAGCATGTTGGGTGAACGAATTACAGTTGGGCAATTGAAAAATAGAGAGGGCATAACAATGCACATACATATCACGATGACTACTATGAGATTTAATCAGGGCATTACGACAAAGTACATAGACCGCTATCCAAGCATGCATCTATGCCTAAAAAGTCCACCTTCGAGTTAGCATCCGCACCCCTTCCAGTATTAAGTTGCAAATAACGAGACAATTGCATTAATTATGGTGCGTAATGTAATCAACACAAATATCCTTAGACAAAGCATTGATGTTTTATCCCTAGTGGCAACAAGCACATCCACAACCCTAGAACTTTCTCGTCACTCGTCCCGCATTCAATGGAGGCATGAACCCACTATCGAGTATAAATACTCCCTCTTGGAGTTACAAGTATCAACTTGGCCAGAGCCTCTACTAGCAACGGAGAGCATGCAAGAACATAAACAACACATATATGATAGATTGATAATCAACTTGACATAGTATTCCATATTCATCGGATCCCAACAAACACAACATGTAGCATTACAAATAGAGGATCTTGATCATGATAGGCAGCTCACAAGATCTAACATGATAGCACAAGAGGAGAAGACAACCATCTAGCTACTGCTATGGACCTATAGTCCAAGGATGAACTACTCACACATCAGTCCGGAGGCAATCATGGTGATGAAGAGTCCTCCGGGAGATGATTCCCTCTCCGGCGAGGGTGCCGGAGGCGATCTCCTGAATCCCCCGAGATGGGATTGGCGGCGGCGGCGTCTCTGGAACTTTTTCCGTATCGTGGCTCTCGGTAATAGGGTTTTCGCGACGGAGAGTTTAAGTAGGCGGAAGGGCAGAGTCGGAGGGCTAACGAGGGGCCCACACCATAGGGCGGTGCGGGCTCCTCCTTGGCCGTGCCGCCTTATGGTCTGGCCACCTCGTGGCCCCACTCGTATGCTCTTCGGTCTTCTGGAAGCTCCGTGGAAAAATAAGACCCTGGGCGTCAATTTCGTCCAATTCCGAGAATATTTCCTTTGTAGGATTTCTGAAACCAAAAACAGCAGAAAATAGGAACTGGCGCTTCGGCATCTTGTCAATACGTTAGTGCCGGAAAATGCATAATAATGATGTAAAGTGTGTATTAAACATGTGAGTATTGTCATAAAAGTAGCATAGAACATAAGAAATTATAGATACGTTTGAGACGTATCAGTACCTCTAGGATGAATTGAGTAAAGGGTGTCATGGGCCTCTTTCAGGATGACTTGCTTCAGCTCAGAATCTGCTGGCACACATATGCGTCCTTTGTACCAAAGAACTCCGGCTTCATCTTCGGTGAATCCCGGTGCTTTCCCTGCAGCTATTTGACTCTTGATTCCGTCGATGCTAGTGTTTCCCTTCTGGGATTCTTTGATCTGGCTAATCAAGGTGGGTTGAAGCTCTATGCTGGCTAGGAATCCTTCACTAACTAGTTCAAGTCTAAACTGTTCAAACTCATGAAATAGGCTGGGTTGCTCTATTGCGATCATGGAGTTCAACTGACACGGCAGTCGACTCAGGGCATCTGCTACCACATTGGCCTTGCCGGGGTGGTAGTGAATTTCCATGTCGTAATCCTTGATCAATTCTATCCATCTGCGCTGCCTCATATTCAGCTCCTTCTGGGTGAAGATATACTTCAGGCTCTTGTGATCCGAATAGATCTCGCATCGATTACCCATGAGGTAATGACGCCAAACTTTCAAGCCTAAGACTACGGCTGCAAGCTCTAAGTCATGGGTTGGATAGTTCTGCTCATGTTGCTTCAGTTGTCTTGACAGATACGATATCACCTTGCCTTCTTGCATCAACACACATCCAAGACCAATCTTGGAGGCGTCATAGTAGACGGCAAAGGGCTTGGTGATGTCCGGCATGATCAAAATTGGGGCTGGGGTCAGTCTACTCTTGAGTTGCTGGAAACTTTCTTCACATTTGTCAGTCCATTCAAACTTCTTGTCCTTCTTCAACAGTTGGGTCATTGGTCTAGCTATGCTTGAAAAGCCTTCAACAAATCTGCGGTAATATCCGGCTAATCCAAGAAAAGCGCGGACCTCGGTCTGTGTGGTTGGGGCTTGCCATTCTGTAACAGTCTTGATCTTGGCGGGATCTACGGCAATTCCTCCTGCAGACAAGATATGTCCCAGGAATCCTACCTCCTTCAACCAAAACTCGCATTTGCTGAACTTGGCGTACAACTTGTGCTCTCTAAGGGTTTCTAGGACAATCTCCAAATGTTGCTCATGTTCTTCTTCAGATTTGGAGTAGATAAGAATGTTGTCGATGAAGACAACGACAAACTTATCCAAAAAGTTCATGAAGATCTTATTCATGAGGTTCATGAAATAAGTCAGGGCATTGGTTAATCCAAACGACATGACGTTGTACTCATACAACCCATATCTAGTGGTGAAGGCAGTCTTTGGGATATCCGTCGCACGGATCTTCAGCTGATGATAACCAGTCCTAAGATCAATCTTAGAGAACACTTTGGCACCAGTCAACTGGTCAAACAGGTCTTCTATCTTGGGTAAGGGGTACTTGTTCTTGATGGTGACATCGTTAAGCTTACGATAATCTGTACATAAATGAGTGGCACCATCCTTCTTGTCCACAAACAAAATTGGGGATCTCCAGGGTGAGGCACTTGGTTGGATCAAACCTTTGGCTAACATATCATCCAGTTGTTTCTTCAGCTCCACTAGTTCTGTTGGGTTCATGCTATAGGCCCTCTGGGCTACAGGTCCTGTTCCGGGGATTAACTCGATGATAAACTCGATATCCCGATCAGGGGGCATACCGGGTACATCATCCGGAAACACATCAGGGTATCGACAAACGACCCTGATCTGATCCAAAGTTGGCTTGGCTACACTTTGGTTGCAGGTAAACTTTCTGGGCAACCTTTCAGATACATGCTCTACTAGGATACCAGTGCTACTGGTCATGGTGATGGTTTTCTTGGCACAGTCAATCAATCCATGGTGTTTTGACATCCAGTCCATTCCTAGCACGACTTCCAAACCTTTGGTTCCCAGAACAATCAGATTGGCATAAAAATCTACTTCATGGATTCTGATAGGCACATCTTTGCAAAATTTCCTAGCTTTGGTGGTTGACCCAGGTATTTGAACTATCATAACATGCTTCAAACTGATGGGTTGGATTTTACTTGTGCATGCAAAGTCTTCAGTGACAAATGAATGCGATGCTCCGGAATCAAACAACACTCTGGCAGGTACTGAGTTAACAGAAAACATACCCAGTACAACATCTGGTGCTTCCTGGGCTTCTTCGGCGTTCATGTGGAAGAGACGGCCGTTGCGGTTATTGGGGTTGTTGGGGGCGAACTTTCTGCCGGTGGAGACGCGGCGTTGCTGCTGAGCAGGTCCAGCGGTGTTGGCGGCATTCTTGGCTAACCTCTTGGGGCACTCATTGGAGTAGTGTCCCACCACTCCATACTCATAACAAGTGATGGTGAACTTGTCCTTGGGGGGCGACAGGAACAGCGTTGCTCCCAGTCCTTGGAGCAGTGTTGGTGGTGTTGTTGTTGGGGGCTCTTGCCGGGGCGCGGTTGAAGTTGTTGTTGTTGCTGTTGTGGTTGTTGTTGTAGTTGTTGTGGCCTCCTGGCCTGGGGTTTCCTCGATCCACTCCGGTTCTGGTAACCTGGACGTGAAGTCTACATCGGGGGCTTGTTGTTTCTTGGGGCAAAACCTCCGCTTGAGCTGGGGCGATACTTCGGGGCATTGCTGGGCCCACTCTGGTGCATCATGCGGCGTTTGCGGTTCTCGTTTGCTTGGTTGAGCTTGCCTTCCATCTGGATGGCGGAGTCCACCAAGGCTTCAAGGTCGGGGAAGGGGATATTGACGAGCACATTCTGCATCTCATCATGCAGTCCGTTCAGGAATCTCTCCTGCCTCTTCTCGGTGGTGTCGGTCTCGTCGGGGGCGTACCTTGACAGTGTAAGGAACCTGTCGCAGTATTCTACCACCGTCATCCGTCCTTGCTTGAGTTCTCGGAACTCGTCCCTCATCTTCTTGATTAGACCCGGGGGCACGTGGTACTTGCTGAACTTGAGCTTGAAATCTGCCCAAGTCATGACTTGTCCTGTGTCATGGCACGGGTGCTGGTCCACCAGCCTCGAGCTGGTCCTGCAAAATAATGGGTTGCAAACAGGACTTGTTCTGCGGCTTCGACTCCTGCTACTTCTAAGTTATTCTCCATGGTCTGGAGCCAACCATCGGCATCGAGTGGCACTTCTGTCTTGCTAAACACAGGAGGGTTTGTGTTCTGGAAGTTCTTGAGCTTTGATCCGGGGTGATCATGGTTTCCATGGCCATGGTTGTTGGTAGCGATCTATTGCAGTGCCGCTATGTTGGCTTGTCGTTCCGCTCTTTCATTCTCCCTATCTTCCATCAGGGTCTGCAGCAGTTGCATCATGGCATCTTGGCTGCTGTTGTGAGTGGGAGGGGCCATCTGAACATTGAGATAGATCATGAGATAAGAGGGAATTTTCTATGGCTTATTTTGGGCAAGTTCAAAAATTTAAAACTTGAAGTCTTTTGATGTAGACAAACACACATTCATTCATTCAAACATCACATGTTACAAGCTAACACACCCATGGTTTTAAGAACCATTTTTCTCGAGCTACGATACAAGCGACGAGATACAACTCACACCTACATTAGTGATCTAGTGCAACTACTCCTCATCCTCATCAAGCTGGATGAAGTCATTAGTTCCTGCCTCCAGGAACTCATAGTCCTCCACATCGATGTTCTCATCCTCCTCGAAGTCGTCGTCATCACTCAGGAAGGCTCCTCCTCCCTGAATGTCTTCACCTTCATCTTCCTCCATCTCTCTCAGCTGGTCCTCTTGGGCCTTGACAGTGGCCTCCAAGGATGTTATCTTGGCGCGAAGGCGCGTGATGGTAGCATCCCTTCTGGGCACGCTGTTGGCGGAGTGACTTGCGGTCCTTGGCAAGAAGCTTGATCGCCTCTCCTTGCTCATTGATGTGAGCGTGAGTCTGGTTGGCGTACACACGGGCGGCGTCCAGATCCTTCTGAGTCTGGTACAGCATGAAGTCCAAATGCTCTGTGTGGTGCCTCAGCTCGGGGTGGGGCTGCAGTTCCATGGGTACACCCATGGAGTCACGCCTCACCAGGTGAGCAAAGCGGGACGCGAGGATCGCCACCACGTTCTGCCCGCACATACGGGCAAGTGCTTCCTGAAGAGCACGAGCGAGTCCGTCCAGCCAGTTGCTCTCCCTGAAAGAGAAGAGGATCCTCGCCGAAGTGGGAGGCTCCATCTTTCCCCTCAGATCAGCGGTGATGATCCACTGAAGCTCCCCTCCGGGCTGGTCGTTGACCTCGATCCCGTGAAACTCAGGGTGAGGGCATCCAAGGAAGTCAGACACGGCATTCAGGTCATGCTCAAAAATCAGACTCCCGCCATTCCCAAGCTGGTAAAACTTGGTGTTGATTGGTTCATTGGGCTCCATCTGAAAGTGAATTGGATGAGTAAGTTAGAGAAATGAACAAGTGTGTCAAAATTGTATGTAGATTCATAAGGAAGAGCATGATTCATCAATGTTTGAAAAGATCACAAGGAAAAGAGTGTGAATAAATTTTCATAAATATTCCCTTCATTTGGTTTCAAAACTAAGTTTTTCTGAACGTCCATTCTAACTAGGGTCTTCTAAGGTCAAACAATGGCTCTGATACAAACTTGTCAACACCAGGATTTTTAAGTCCAGGTGCCTATTATGCCATACATCTCAATCCCAGGAATATTGTTGTTGCGAGACATAACTGTCGAATATCATAAGTCATCATTCATTACAAACCATACTTGTCTTACAGATTCAGAACACATGATCCATATTACACAAATAGTTGATCTAATAATCAACGAACAGTACGTAGCGGAAGCGAAATAAAAGGGGACTCTATAGTCCACAGGCCAACGCTTGACGTTGGAAGAACTCCTTGTTGGTGTAGACGTCCTGCTGACCGTCCTCCTCGTATTGTGGCTCCTCTTCATAGTCTGGCCATTGGAATAGCCAGGGACACAGCCGTGAGTACTTTTAAAGTACTCGCAAACTAATACTAGTGTAAGTACTATCAATTCTAGTGTTGGGGTGCTAAGCTCTAGTTTATTTGCCTAAAGCCAATTTTAGTTCACAAGCATTTGATAAACGATTCTTTCATATGCCAACTAACTCAAGTGGGAACATTAGTGTCATTCCCACAACTCAGTTGTGATTCAGGTCAAGTCACCATTCAATTCATCAACCATTTTCAAGAAAATCTGACAACGGTATCAGTATGGCCTTTCCAACTGTCCGTAACCGTGGACATGGCTATTCGAATAGATTTACACTCTGCAGAGGTTGCACACTTGTGCCACAACATTTGATTACATCCGTCAGGGATAACCCTGAATCATCGTAACTCAGTACGCGGATCATCAACCATAAGCTTTCACTTACATACCCTAGTATAGGTACCTCTCCCCATGAGCTTGGCCTCCCAGTGAAGACAAACCGTCATCCTGGGAACTGGACAGGGCTTGGGCCGTACATTCACCTCAATTCACATCATTTCACTTTCAAATGGAGGCAGCCTCGGCATAACCCCTATGATGCTTGTTCAGAGGGAACCCATACTAAGATGCATAAACTTCCAGTTAAGCCCTACCAATAATCAGGTATTGTGGGGGTACTCAAAATTGGAAAGGTATCGCATTCAAACCCAACTATCAGTTTTGGTAAATTTCACCAAGTCATATTCACCTTCAAAACTCTTTCAATAGAAAGACTCATCTTTCCAAGGTTTTTCAAAGTCATTTCACTTCACAAGTTCCCATCTAGAGTAGTCAAATTTTAATTAGCACTAGCCACTAGTCATAAAGGTGCTATCTATCATCACAAGCTTCTTAGGCTAAGTTTGATACTCTTGACTACTTATCTAGCTAGACCAAGTGAATCATGAATCAAAAAGTAAACTTGAGAAAACAAAACTTGTAAGTTATAAACTTGGGATGGGCTTATTGCACAAAAGTAAGGTAATGGTGCCTTGCTCAAGGAGAGCTTTGCACTTGCAAGAATATTAGCTTGCCTTGAGTGGTGTACTGGTCAAAGTGGTCTTCCTCCTCTTGATGGTAGACCTCCTCCTCCTGGTACTCTTCGGTGCTAGCGTATAAAAACGGATATGAAGTAACAATCACCAACCAAGGTTCAAGAGCTATACTAAGCACACACAATGGGTTCACACAACTATCCTAGCATTCCACACTTACTAGTATGTGAGTTGGCTTTGTTTTCTTTTTAAGAGAAAAATAATTTCCTCTCATTACAAACATTACTTTAGGGTTTCTATTTAAGTCTTTGAGGAAATAATTTCCTCTTATTGAATCTTGTTAAGATTTAATCTCCCCAAATGTATAGTACATGAACCATTGTTGACCAAGGTCAACCATTCATAATCATCATTTGGGAAAATGATTTAAATGAGGTAAAGTACCTCGTACAATTTAACACTACCACTTATGATTTAATATCACCAACTAACTCAATATGAGATTAAGTAAACCAGAGGTACTAACTCATACTAGGTTACTTGGGACAAGATTTAAATGAGGGAAAACCTCTCATACAATTTACATAATAGTTTTGGACAATATCATTTGACTAGAATAGCCCTATAGTCCTTTATTTACTTTGGGCCATGATCACTCAAAGTAACCCTGCCATATTTTTACATAAACAATTAGTGTAAGTGAAATGTGAGCTATGAGAGTTGAAATCAACTCAAAAGAATTTATGGTTGATTTTTAATAATTGTTTGAAGTTGCAAAAGTCTCTGACTTGTTATTTTTTCCATATTAATTCTACAATAAATCTCAAGATGAGACCAGTGTAATTGAGTAGATATTTTCTGTAGCTTTCCAACGGTATGTAATTCATCAAAATTGGTTGGGCCAATTTGAATCTATTCAATTTTGAAAACAGGGCCATTATTGAAATTTGAATTAAACTGGAAAATACAAATTTGAATTAACGGGCCGGCGGAAAAACTAACTGGGCCGCAATGATTTAAACGGCACAAGGCCAGCCCACCACGCATCCACGCACGCATGGGCTGCCTGATGGGTGGGTTCCACCCGTCAACCTCTATTCTAACGCGAAGCGGTACATGGGTGTGTGGAGCGTTAGATTAGATCGAGATCCAACGGCTCGGGTTCGTCGTCATCACCGGCGAGAATAACTCACTGGCGCGGTAGAGCTAGGGGGTCGGAGGGCTCACCGCGGCTCTAGCTAAGGTGGGCAGTGTGCTCGGTGAAGTGGTGGACGACGGCGAACTCCCTGGTACTAACGGCGTCTCCAATGGTGGCCGGAATCGACGGCGAGCTTCCGCGGTGGCGCACGGAAGTGATGGAGCAATTGCGTGGCGGTGGTGGCTAATGTCGCTATGCAAGTGTCTGAGGAGGTCGAGGGAGGTGAGGTGAGTGCGGCGGTGTGAAGAATTCGTCGAGGGGACGCCTCCTTTTATAGGCGCGGAGGTGACTGTGGGTGCGGCGGCAATGTCGACCACATCGCGGGTTCTCCGGCGAGCTAGCGAGCTAGGTGAGGGCGGCATCCTGTTCAGCACGTCCAAGCGGTCCTCTGGGCGGCGCTGGCTATCTTAGGCGGTGCCTAACGTGGTCGGGATGTTGCGAGATGCTGCGCGCCCGAGGCGGGGTTTGGTCGTCTTCTCCGGCGACGGCGGGCGCGGGTCGGTGTCGTGAGCTTGTCTGGCGGCGTTGCGGTGGCACGGCGATGCTGTGTGCGAGAGAAGGGTGCTAGGGGTGGCGGGAGGTGGGCGAGTCGACGGGTGGCCGTGGCGCGCGCGCCGGCAGACAGGCGATGGCGTGGCCATGCCGCTCCTGTCGCACCAGTGCATCGCGGGCGCGTGCTGGCCTGGGCGTTGTGGTCCACCATTCGACCCATGGCGCATATGGGCGTGCTCAGGGGACCAAGTAGAGGCTGTAGGGCAAGGTTGCTGGTGCTAGGGTTGAGAGGAGAGAAGGGGAGCAAGAGGGTATGTCCATGGCCGGCATGGCTAGGGTTGGCCATTTATAGCCCTCCTCCTAGGGTTGCTATGCTGGTGTTAGGGTTAGAGGTGATCAAGGGACAGGGTAGGGCACAAGGGTTGAGTAGGGTTGGCCCACACTATTAGAAATAGGGTTTTTGATTTGCATGGGACTTGAATTCCCAAGTTTTTGTCCAATTTGATTTGGGTAAAGAAATTTGAAAATGGTGAGAGGGATGGATTGGACTTGCCTTAAATGATCAGAGACAAACAAACGTGGTGGTGGAATTTTAAAATAAAAAGAATTGCAAAATTTCAAAGTGGGAGTGATGTTGAAATTGTTAAAAAGTCCCAACTTTGCTTGAGCATAGTTTTGAATCTAGGATGAATTTGCAAAGGTGGTCTTTACCAAGTTGTTCACCTTGATGTGTACTTGGATGAGGTGCCAAGAGTTGGAATTGTTTGGTTTGAAAATCTCTAAATACAGAGGCTCAAAGTGGTGATCAGACTGAAAATGGCAGATTTGACCACTATTGCATGTGATCACAATTTGAGTTCAAATTTGATTTGATTTGAGTTTCTTTGATTCCAACAGTGTTAATAAGTGTTTAGTAACATAATACCACTAATGGTGAAAGCCAAAATGGTCTAGGTTGAAGAATTACAAAAATGGCATAAACCATATGTGAGGGTTTTAGGGTTTCTTCATTTTATTTCTTTTTCTTTGGTTTGTTTGTTGATCTTTGCATGATCAAACAAGGGTTTTAGGATGTAGCACAATAGCACATAAGCAATCATCATGGCAATTTCACACAAGGATGCACAATTCCTATGCATGGCACTATATGCAAAAAAAAGTTTTTGTTGGTTCCAAAATTTGGGTATTGAACTTCTTCTCTTTCACTGATTTGAAATTTGGGATGTTACAATTAGGAACTAAAATAACAGGAACAACACAAGGACTTATTAAGCTTACGCGAATATAACCTTTGTCAAGAAGCGCTTGTACTTGTTTCTGAATATCCTTCATCTCTTCGGGGTTTGTCCTGTATGGCTCCCTATTGGACAGCGAGGCATCGGGGATCAAGTCAATTTGATGCTCAATCCACACAATGGTGGCAATCCTGTTGGCACCTCCTCCGGAAACACATCGTTTAATTCCCGCAACACACTAGAAACACCAAGAGAAATAGGGGTCGTGTCGTTAGAAACCAAAACCTCGTCCTTGTACATGAGCACAAGAGGCATGGATGTAGGATCCTCACTAAATTCTCTCATATCTTCTTTGGTGGTTGATATGACTAAGGAATTCACTCTCTCACTTTTTGTTATATCAATCACGGCTGTACAATTCTCTTGCCTATCTATAGGCACTACAAGAAAAGTTATCATACTCAACGTCGAATTTTCGTCAGGTATGGTCCCTTTTTCATCGCCTATGGGCCTAACCCGACGATATGGGTTATGTGGTCGAAAAACTATGTCAGGCAAAGTCCTACCACGTTTTTTTCGGTTCATCGCGTTCGGGCGCACTTCCGCCATGGAAAATCGGACTGTTGCAGAAGTGTTTTCGGGAGCCCGTTGACTGCTGACTTCATGCAAACTGACACATGGAAGACGCCGTTAACTGCCAGTTAACGTCGTTAACCGGCTAAAACCCCGTGGTAGATGGTAGGCCCACACGAGGCCTGTCACGCCTTAAGCGGGCCAGCCCATTTAGTTTGCGGGTCGGGACAGCTGACTTAGTTTGACCGGTCAACTATATAACTGGGCTAGTCTATTGGGTACGTGGGCCGGGCCTAACCTCTAAGGTTGACTGGTCAAAACTTAAAAGGGTCGGCCCGCTAAGCATGTGGGCCGGGCCGAATGCCTTCGTTTGACCGGTCAACAGGCAAACGGGCCAGCCCACTAAGCATGTGGGGTCCACTTTCCTGTTACCGGGTCGGCCCGTTTAGTAAGTAGGGTCCACCATAAAGCATGTGGGCTGGCCCAATAAGTTAGTGAGCCAACCCACTAAACATGTGGGGCCCACTTTCCTGTTATCGGCCGACCCAATTAGTAAGTGGGGTCCAACATAAAACAAGTGGGCTAGCCCAACAAGTTAGTGGGCCGACCCAATTAGCGTGTGGGTCCCACTTTCCTGTTATCGTGCCGGCCCATTTAGAAAGTGGGGTCCACCATAGAGCAAGTGGGCTGGCCCAACTCGTTAGTGGGCCGGCCCAATTAGAATGTGGGCCCCACCTTCCTGTTATCGGGCCGGCTCATTTAGTAAGTGGGGTCCACAATATAGCAAGTGGGATGGCCCAACAAGTTAGTGGGCCTGCCAAATAAGCATGCGGGTCCCACTTTCTTTTTACCGGGCTGGCCCATTTAGCAAGTGGGGTCCACCATAAAGAAAGTGGACTGGCCCAACAAGTTAGTGGGCCGGCCCAATAAGCAGGTAGGGCCTGATGACCCACAAGTATAGGGGGTGTATCGTAGTATCTTCGATAAGTAAGAATGTCGATCCCAACGAGGAGCAGAAGGTGTTGACAAGCAGTTTCGATGAAGGATTCACTGTAAATGCTCACAGACAAGTATTCAGGGGGTTTTGATGTAACAGATGAATAAAGTACAAGTAAGTAAAATGCGAGAGAAATAATTGCAGTGAGTGGCCCAATCCTTTTTAGCACAAAGGACAAGCCGATTTGTTTACTTATAATGACCAAACGTTCTCGAGGACACACGGGATTTTAGTCTCGTGCTTTCGCTACATGCAGCTGATTAATCTTCATTGTTTTGATAAGTGTTGTGTGGGTGAACCTATGCTAATGTACCGCCCTTCCTAGGACTAATACATACTTGTGATTATACCCCTTGCAAGCATCCGCAACTACAAGAAAGTAATTAAGATAAATCTAACCACAGCCTTAAACTCTGAGATCCTGCGATCCCTCCTGCATCGATATACCAACGGGGGCTTAGGTTTCTGTCACTCCGGCAACCCCGCAATTGGCAAACGAATACAAGATGCATTCCCCTAGGCCCATAAAGGTGAAGTATCGTGTAGTCGACGTTCACACGACACCACTAGAAGAATGACACCACAACTTAAATATCATAACATTGAATATTACTCAACCATAATTCACTACTAACATTTAGACTTCACCCATGTCCTCAAGAACTAAACGAACTACTCACAAGACATCATATGGAACATGATTAGAGGTGATATGATAATGAATAACAATCTGAACATAAACCTTGGTTCAACGGTTTCACTCAATAGCATCAATAACAAGTAGAAATCAACACCGGGAGAGTTTCCCCTATCAAACAATCAAGATCAAACCCAAATTGCTACAGCGGTGACGAGGTGCTGCGGTGGAGATGGCGGTGATGATGATGAAGATGATGGTGATGGTGATGGAGATGATGTCCAGCTCGATGGCGGTGACGATGGCGTCGATTTCCCCCTCCGGGAGGGAATTTCCCCGGCGGATTCCTGCCCGCCGGAGAGCTCTTTTCTCTCTGGTGTTCTCTGCCCCGCAGAGGCGGCTGTGACTCTTCGCGACGTACCATCTGGAGCTTAGGTTTTCGGGGCGAAGGGTTTCGCGTAGAAAAGGAGGCGAGAGGGGCTGTGGGGCCCCCACACCACAAGGTTGCGCGGCCAGGCCATGGGCCGCGCCGGCCTGTGGTCTGGCCCCACCTTGGGTCTTCTCGGCTCCCCCTTCTGGATTTCTCCGTCATCTGGAAAAATAGGATTTTTGGTGTAATTTCCTTCCACAGTTGATCTTCCGAAATATTGCATCCTGACGGTGCTTTTTCCAGCGAGAATCCCGGCTCCGTGCGCGATCTCCAAATAATCATGAAACATGCAAAATAGATGAAATAACATAAGTATTGTGTCCCAATATGAAATATATCAATGAATAACAGCAAATTATGATATAAAATAGTGATGCAAATTGGACGTATCAACTCCCCCCAAGCTTAGACTTCGCTTGTCCCCAAGCGAAACTGAACTCGATAAACAGGACCACATGTTTATGGAGTGAAGAGTCGATAAATAAAATACGGACAAGACGCATCAAATTCATTCACACAAGACATTATATAAACAACTTCCTCATATAACTCAATCTTGAAACAAGTATAAGGTAATCACAAATAAAGGTACATAAGAAATCATAATTGGTGATGGCAAACTTTGTTCTTGGTCAGAGAACAGTTAACAGATTATACTTATCTATTGAGCAGCGCTCTCATATTAAAGCTTATGGTAAACTTGCATACTCAATCATAGTAATCATTGATGACTTTCAAAGCTATATTCATTCAGGTAAAACTTGTACTAAACAAGAAAGAGTAAAGACATGATGAAGCAAATCACAATATAATAGTTTGATCACAACAACTCAAATGCTTGCTTGAGATGGAGGGAAATAGGTTTACTGGCTCAACATAAAGTAAAAGATAGACCCTTCGCAGAGGGAAGCAGGGATTAAATCATGTGCTAGAGGTTTTTCAGTTTTGAAATCATATAAAGAGAATAAAAGTAAAGTTTTGAGAGGTGTTTGTCGTTGTCAACGACTGGTAGCTGGTACTCTAACCCCCTTGCCAAACAGACCTCCAAAGAGCGGCTCCCATGAAGAACGTTATCTCTACCAGCAAGGTAGATCATCCCTCTTCTCTTTTGTTTACACATGTATTTTAGTTTATTTAAGGATGACACTCCCCCCAACCTTTGCTTACACAAGCCATGGCTAACCGAATCCTCGGGTGCCTTCCAACAATCTCATACCATGGAGGAGTGTCTATTGCAAAATTAAGTTGCTTACTGATGAATCAGAGCAAAACATGTGAAGAGAATTATTAATGAAAATTGATTAATTGGGGCTGGGAACCCCGTTGCCAGCTCTTATTGCAAAATTATAGGATAAGTGGATGAAGCCACTAGTCCATTAGTGGAGGCTGCCTAACAAGACTGAAAGATAAAACACCAAATACTTCCTCATGAGCTATAAAACATTGACACAAATAAAGAGTAATAAGTTTTGAATTGTTTAAAGGTAGCACATGAAGTATTTACTTGGAATGGCAGGAAATACCATGCAGTAGGTAGGTATGGTGGACACAAATGACATAGGTTTGGGCTAAGGTTTGGATGCACGAGAAGTATTCCCTCTCAGTACATGTCTTTGGCTAGCTAGGTTAAATAGCAAGCATAAGAGTTGAGGGAAACAAACAAATATACATGTGATAGAAACAATCATGCATCTTACTTGTAAGCACAAACAGTTTTAACTTCAGAATACTAAGCTAAGAACTGATAAGAAAGATAATAACATCTTCTACATGTAGTTCCTCTATTCTTCTTAAACTCAAAGTGTTGTTGCTATTGACCATTGCTAAGTCTGCCAAAACCAAATAGATTTACTCAATGCTCCCAAAGTGGTACCAATACTAAAATCAAGATCAATTATATAGTAGAAATTGCAAACTAAAATAGGGTGTGCAATATGTAAATGATAATACTTCTCATTAATATTTCATAACGATAACTCACACCAAGGGATACATAGACAAGCTAAAGGAGAGATACTTCCACACTGCAACCCATCTTATACGATAACCTCCCTACTCATGATATGACACTACTTGATAGTAAAAAGTAAAAGGTAGTGATGATGTGATACCGCGGCACTCCCCAAGCTTGGAACAAACCAAGGGGATGCCAATACCGATGATGAATCAATCCTTTGGCGATGGTGGTGATGAATTCCTCACAAGCTTCTCCACAAGCTCCTGAAGCTCGTCAATCTTGTACATGAGGTTGCGGATCATCTCCGAATTGTGCTCGACGCGATTAAGAAGTATGTCCGACGGCGAGTCCCAATTCTTGGAGTTATTTCCCCACCCTTCAGCTTCAGGCTTCGTCCTTCCTGCGGTGTTAGAACGATCTATATCCCAATTGCTAGGCAATGCTGCCTTGGGAGTCCTTTCAATTTGATTATTGTAGATTAGATTGCGGAAGAGATGGTAAGTGCCTGAAGAAGATGTCTTTGGAGCTAGGTAATGACGTGGAACTCCTCCTCCGGTGCTAATCCGTGCGCTCTTCTTGGCGTTGAAAGGGTTTGACACCACTCCGATGCTTGCAATGGTGGTGCGCGGGCGTACTTGCGGAACTTCTTCGACTTCCTCTTCATCCTCCTTCACTTCTTCCTTCAACTCGGGGTCTTGAATACCTTCCTCCGAAGGCTCCTTGTCCTTGTTGTGGGTGACCATGGTGTTTCTAGATCAAAGACAAATCCTGGCAGAAACAGCTCGAAACAAAACAACGTCGAGAAAACGATATACGGACCTCCAGGGGTCCGGGGGATTATATAGTAAAAAAATTCAGAACAAACGGAAAGTACCAGGTCGAACCAGAGTCGGAAAGGGGCGACGAGGCGGCCAGACCATAGGGCGGCGCGGGCCCAGGCCAGGCCGCGCCGGCCTATGGTGGCACGCCCTCGTGCGTCTTTTCCACTCCGTTTCGATCTCGTAATTTTTCATATTTTCCACAAATAGCAAAAACATTGTTCAAAAAGTAAATTGCGAGCTTTTCATCACCAATACTGTTACCTATTCAAAGTCGAGTTCTGGCGGACTGTCAATTTGTCCTTTGATGAAAGCCTCCGGTGTTTCCACTTGAATAATATCAACATCAACATTATAAGAATCACCCGAGATATAATGCTTGAGTCTTTGTCCATTCACCACTTGCGTAGCATTGCCTTGGAGAGAGCTAATTTTAATTGCTCCTGAACGATACACCTCCTCAACAACATATGGTCCTTCCCATTTCGAGAGTAATTTCCCTGCAAAGAATCTGAGACGAGACCGATACAATAGGACTTTATCCCCAATATTAAATTCTCTTTTGATAATCCTTCTATCATGCCATTTCTTAACTTTTTCTTTAAAGAGTTTAGCATTTTCATAAGCTTCACTTCTCCATTCATCTAGAGAACTTAATTGCAGCAACCTCTTATTACCGGCTAGTTTAGGATCTTTATTTAGTTCTCTAACAGACCCAATAAGCTTTGTGCTCTAGTTCTAAAGGTAAATGACAAGCTTTTCCGTAAACCATTTTATAAGGTGACATTCCCATGGGGTTTTTATAAGCGAGTTCTATAAGCCCATAGTGCTTCCTTCAATTTACTAGCCCAATTCTTTCTAGATTTATTAACGGTCTTTCCCAAAATAGATTTAATCTCTCTATTTGATAATTCTACTTGACCACTAGTTTGAGGGTGATAAGCGGAAGCAATTCTATGATTAATACCATACCTAGCAAGAGTTTTTCTAAAACCTCCATGAATAAAATGAGAACCTCCATCGGTCATAATATATCTAGGTACTCCAAATCTAGGAAAAATAATATCTAAAAGCATTTTTAAAGAAGTTTCACCATCGGCACTTCTTGTAGGTATGGCTTCCACCCATTTAGTAACATAATCAACGGCAACAAGTATATGAGTGTTACCTTCGAAGACGGAAAAGGTCCCATGAAGTCAAATCCCCAACAATCAAATGGTTCAATAACAAGAGTATAATTCATAGGCATTTCATTGCGTACTGGAGATATTACCAACCCTTTGACATTCATCACAAGATAAAATAAACTTCCTTGCATCTTTGAAGAGAGTTGGCCAATAAAAACCTGATTGTAGAACCTTTTGCGCGGTTCTATCTCCGGCGTGATGTCCTCCATAAGCACTACCATGACATTTACTCAATATTTCTTGTTGTTCACATTCGGGAACACACCTTCGCAGAATACCATCCAATCCTTCTTTATATAAGTGTGGGTCATCCCAAAAATAATGCCTCAAGTCATAAAAGAATTTCCTCCTTTGCTTGAGTTTGAAAAGGTTGGAGGCAAGTACTTGGAAACAATAAAGTTAGCATAATCAACATACCAAGGATCTGTCTCGCGAGCTCACCTTTATTACAGCCAATTGTTCATTTGGAAAACTATCATTAACGAGAACGAGAATCATAAGCAATATTTTCCAATCTAGACAAATTATCGGCAACGGGATTATCGGCACCTTTCCTATCTACAATATGTAAATCAAATTCTTGCAAAAGAAGTACCCATCTAATAAGCCTCGGCTTAGCATCTTTCTTTGTCATAAGGTATCTAATTGCAGCATGATCGGTATGAATCGTAACTTTTGAATCAACAATATAAGATCTAAATTTATCACAAGCAAAGACTACAGCTAATAATTCTTTTTCAGTTGTAGCATAATTTCTTTGAGCAGCATCAAGAGTTTTACTATTATAATGAATAACATTCAGTTTTTTATCTACTCGCTGTCCAAGAACAGCGCCTACAGCAAAATCATTAGCATCACACATAATTTCAAAAGGCAAATTCCAATCGGGAGGTTCAACTACGGGAGCGAGTTGTTAAGGCTTTCTTTAGAGTTTCAAAAGCTTCCTTACAATCATCATCAAAAACAAAAGGTACATCTTTTTGAAGAAGATTAGTAAGAGGCTTTGAAATCTTGGAGAAATCTTTAATAAATCTCCTATAAAACCCAAGCATGACCAAGAACACTACGAATACCTTTAACATCCCTCGGATAGGGCATCTTCTCAATTGCTTCAACTTTAGCTCTATCAACTTCAATACCTCTCTCAGAAATTTTATGTCCCAATACAATTCCTTCATTAACCATAAAGTGGCATTTCTCCCAATTAAGAACAAGGTTAGTTTCTTCACATCTCCGCAAAACTTTATCAAGGTTTCGCAAGCAACTATCAAAAGAATTCCCATATACGGAAAAATCATCCATGAATACTTCCACAATACTCTCACAAAAGCCATGAAAAATAGCGAGACATGCATCTTTGAAAAGTAGCAGGAGCATTACATAAACCAAAAGGCATACGCCTATAAGCATAAGTTCCATAGGGACAAGTAAAAGTGGTTTTCTCTTGATCTTTAGTTTTAACAGCAATTTGTGAAAACCCAGAATAACCATCCAGAAAGCAAAAATGAGTATTTTTAGACAATCTTTCTAGCATTTGATCAATAAATGGTAAAGGATAATGATCTTTCTTAGTCACTTTATTAACTTTTCGAAAATCAATGCACATTCTATACCCTACAACTACTCTTTGAGGGATGAGCTCATCATTATCATTAGGCACAACGAGTCATTCCTCCTTTCTTGGGAACGCAATGCACAGGACTAACCCATCTACTATCGGCAATAGGATATATAATACCAGCTTCAAGAAGTTTTAATACCTCATTCCTTACCACCTCCTTCATCTTCGGAATTAGACGCCGCTGATGTTCAACAACAGGCTTTGCATCATCTTCCATATTAATAGCATGTTGGCAAATAGAAGGAGAAATCCCCTTCAAATCATCAAGAGTGTAGCCAATAGCTCCTCGGTGTTTCTTCAATATTTCCAATAACCTTTCTTCCTCAATCTATGAAAGCTTAGAACTAATAATAACAGGATATATTTTCTTATCATCAATATGAGCATATTTAAGATTATCAGGCGAAGGCTTTAAATCAAAAACAGGATCTTCCTTTGGTGGCGGTGTTGTACCCAAATCTTCCACCGGTAAATCATGCTTGAGAATAGGTTGGCGAAGAAAAATTTCCTCAAGCTCATCTATTTCTTTCCTAAAATCTTCACTCTCGCTATTCTCCAAATGTTGCTGCAAAGGATTATTAGGAACAAGAACAATAGATGCACACTGCTCCATTTTAAAATCATCACTAGGCAAATCAGCTTTATAAGGAGTTTTGGTAAATTTAGAGAAGTTAAACTCATAAGATTCACCAGCAAATTTAGTCAAAATTTTCTCTTTCTTGCAATCTATAATAGCTCCACAAGTATTTAGAAAAGGTCTACCAAAAATTATAGGACAATAATCACTAGCAGCAGAACCAAGTACCAAAAAGTCAGCAGGATATTTAATCTTACCACATAGAACTTCCACATCTCGAACAATACCAATTGGAGAAATAGTTTCTCTATTAGCCAGCTGAATAACCACATCAATATCTTCAAGTTCACAAGAATCAATTTCGTGCATAATCTCCGTGTAAAGCTCAAAAGGAATAGCACTAACACTTGCACCAATATCACATAAACCATAATAGCAATGATCACCAATTCTAACGAGATAGCATAGGAACACTAACTTGTTTGGGTTTATTAGGATGTGAAACAATATTAGAAGCATCTTCACGAGAAAATAATATGACCATCCTCTACATTTTCAGTCACGAGATCTTTAACTATTGCAACGAGCGGAGTTCAACTTTTATTTGTTCTTCGGGTTCTATAGGTTTCTTTTCACTTTTATGAACCGTACTATTTATAACGAGTACTCCTTCATTTTAGCGAGGAAAGGAGTTTTTTCAATATAAGCTTCAGGAATAACATGATCAACAGTTTCAACTACAACGCATTTATTAATAGATGAATCAATTTTATCTTTATACGGTTCATGATACTGATCAAAATTCTTCTTAGGCAATTCATAATGAGAGGAAAAAGCTTTATAAAGATTTGCAGCAACTTGATCAAGACCATATGTAGCACTCATATTACGAAATTTATCAGTATCCATAAAAGCTTCAATGCATTTATAATCATAAATTATACCTGATTCTCTATCCTTGTCGTTCTCCCAACCTTCAGTATTTTCTTGGATCCGATCAAGAAGGTCCCTTTTAAACTCTTCTTTGTTGCGTGTAAATGATCCGAGAACAAGAAGTATCCAGCAAGGTCTTGTCTTGAAAAGAAAGTCTTGCATAGAAATTATCAATAATAACATTACCAGGAAGCTCATGAATGGGGCATTTCAGCATTAAAGACTTCAATCTCCCCCAAGCTTGGGCAATACTTTCTCCATCATGAGGCCAAAAATTATATATGCGGTTCCGATCTTTGTGAATTTCACTTGCAGGATAAAATTTAGAATAAAATAAAGGCACAATGTCCTCCCAATCAAGAGAATCACCATTCTTCAGCAATTTATACCAATGCGCCGCTTTACCAGACAGCGATATAGAGAATAGTTTCTTTCTAACTTCATTCATAGCAATACCTGCACATTTGAATAACCCGCATAATTCATGCAAAAACGGTAAATGATCACCGGGATGGACAGGTGCCATCCCCTTCATAGCGGTTATCCATAACACGTTCAACAATTTTCATAGGTATTTTATATGGTATTACTTCCTCACATGGCGCCTCATCCACTACCGTTGCAGTAGTAGTAGATTTCCCAAATAGAAATTGAAGAGAAGATCTCTCCATAATGACTTATAGCGAGCAGAGAAATAAAATCAGCACAAACGAGTAAAGGTTTTCCTTACCAATTCCACTTACCAATAGCGCTTCACTCCCCGGCAACGGCGCCGAGAAAATAGTCTTGATGACCCACAAGTATAGGGGGTGTATCGTAGTATCTTCGATAAGTAAGAATGTCGATCCCAACGAGGAGCAGAAGGTGTTGACAAGCGGTTTCGATGAAGGATTCACTGTAAATGCTCACGAGACAAGTATTCGGGGGTTTTGATGTAACGGATGAATAAAGTACAAGTAAGTAAAATGCGAGAGAAATAATTGCAGCGAGTGGCCCAATCCTTTTAGCACAAAGGACAAGCCGATTTGTTTACTTATAATGACCAAACGTTCTTGAGGACACACGGGACTTTAGTCTAGTGCTTTCGCTACATGCAGCTGATTAATCTTCATTGTTTTGATAAGTGTTGTGTGGGTGAACCTATGCTAATGTACCGCCCTTCCTAGGACTAATACATACTTTTGATTATACCCCTTGCAAGCATCCGCAACTACAAGAAAGTAATTAAGATAAATCTAACCACAGCCTTAAACTCTGAGATCCTGCGATCCCTCCTGCATCGATATACCAACGGGGGCTTAGCTTTCTGTCACTCCGGCAACCCCGCAATTGGCAAACGAATAAAAGATGCATTCCCCTAGGCCCATAAAGGTGAAGTATCGTGTAGTCGACGTTCACACGAAACCACTAGAAGAATGACACCACAACTTAAATATCATAACATTGAATATTACTCAACCATAATTCACTACTAACATTTAGACTTCACCCATGTCCTCAAGAACTAAACGAACTACTCACAAGACATCATATGGAACATGATCAGAGGTGATATGATAATGAATAACAATCTGAACATAAACCTTGGTTCAACGGTTTCACTCAATAGCATCAATAACAAGTAGAAATCAACACCGGGAGAGTTTCCCCTATCAAACAATCAAGATCAAACCCAAATTGCTACAGCGGTGACGAGGTGCTGCGGTGGAGATGGCGGTGATGATGATGAAGATGATGGTGATGGTGATGGAGATGATGTCCAGCTCGATGGCGGTGATGATGGCGTCGATTTCCCCCTCCGGGAGGGAATTTCCCCGGTGGATGCCTGCCCGCTGGAGAGCTCTTTTCTCTCTGGTGTTCTCCGCCCCGCAGAGGCGGTTGTGACTCTTCGCGACGTACCCTCTGGAGCTTAGGTTTTCGGGGCGAAGGGTTTCGCGTAGAAAAGGAGGCGAGAGGGGCTGTGGGGCCCCCACACCACAAGGTGGCGCGGCCAGGCCATGGGCCGCGCCGGCCCGTGGTGCAGCCCCACCTTGGGTCTTCTCGGCTCCCCCTTCCGGCTTTCTCCGTCATCCGGAAAAATAGGATTTTTGGTGTAATTTCCTTCCACGAGTTGATCTTCCGAAATATTGCATCCGACGGTGCTTTTTCCAGCGAGAATCCCGGCTCCGGTGCGTGATCTCCAAATAATCATGAAACATGCAAAATAGATGAAATAACATAAGTATTGTGTCCCAATATGAAATATATCAATGAATAACAGCAAATTATGATATAAAATAGTGATGCAAATTGGACGTATCAGGGCCCACCTTCCTGTTATCGGGACGGCCCATTTAGTAAGTGGGGTCCACAATATAGCAAGTGGGCTGGCCCAACAAGTTAGTGGGCCGGCCCAAAAACAAAGTGGGACCCACTTTCCTGTTACAGGGCCGGCCCAGTTAGTGAGTGGGGTCCACCTTAAAGCAAGTGGGCTAGCCCAATAAGTAAGTGGACCGGGCCCACTACATAATATGTGGGCCTAGTATGGGCCGGCCCATCTGCGAATTGATATGTTAACATGCTGGCATGTTAGGCGCTTTAGGATTTTGCGGGCCGGCCCATATGTGATTTCGCTTAATTGGGCCGTTGAAGGGAAGGGAATTTGTGATTTAGATTACGCAACACATAATTTCTGTCGGATAGCCTCACTTACCACAAGCACCAGGGAAAGAATGCGCGAAAAAACTATAGAAACTAACTAAATATTACATCAGCCTCAAGGCTTTGAAAAAATATTACAGAACCTAGAGAAATTGAATGGTAATTAAACCTAGAAATACAATGAAGGGATTCGGCGATCTTTTATGTTGTCCGGGCACAACCTATATCTGAAACAAAGACATTACAATTTAAGACAACAATAATGGAAAGGCAAAGACACTACAATGTTGCTTGCCAAAGAATTTGGAACTCACCATTTCCTCGTTAAAAAAAGATCATTGTAATGCGCATAGATAGTCTACCGGTATGGGGCTAATATAGACTACCAATAAGCAAATAAAGAGTGCATGCCACATAGCAACAGCCAGAACATTTTAACGTGGACCGATGGCAAATAATAAGCTGTGAGCTTCCTTTTGATGTGTATAATCTATACCAACATAAAAAATTGTGATTTTCTAATCATTAAGCAGCTGAGATAGTGCAAGATAAACAAGCAATCGAAATATTTTGTGGCTTATATAACCAAGCACGTTAGAATAAAACAACAGACTTACTACTATCAAGTCTCATGCAGCTCACCATGTTGATACACTCGTTGAAGATGTCTGATGTTGCCCTTATTTATAAAGGGAGTTTTTTGTTACTGTGCATCAAGACACGATCAGTCATGCACATACGAGTTCCAGCATGATAAATAGTATGTATGTACTCCCTTGATCCCAATGGTATTCATGCATTAAACAGCGAAAATAGTGAGCGATGGGCTAGATAATTACACTATATATGTGGCTGGAACCTCTCAAGAATGTGTATTCATGCATATATACACACACGCAGGCCTATAGCAATAAGAAAGGTACACATACTTGAACCAGAGCAGCAGTACTGGCCTCGCTTATGACAAACCAAATATATACAATAGTTGTATCATTTACAGTGTAGCAAAAGAACACCAACATGTTCAGTTACTTCCAAATTGACATGAACTACTACATAATAGAAGGCACTTACTTTTGTAACAAAGAATGAACCAGATAGTAGTTATAATGTCAACAACTATAGAGCAGGTAATGCAAACCAACATGCTCAATTACTTAAATTGGCCATGAACTAAATAATAGCAGCATTTTACTGTCATGGCTAATAATAGCAGTATTTCTTGTCATGGCCAAAAATAATCCAAGAAAAGAAACGTTTATTGTACATAGGGGATGACATATGGGTCCCATTTTGCAGGAGCAGTCTCACCATTTCCAAGGCGGCACGGGATCGAAAAAAAGAAAGGAAAGGTTTATCGTTCAGAGAGGCTGAGATGAGGGACCCATGGGCCAGAAGCGTCCTCTTAGTTTCAAAGACGGCAGGGGATCAAAAAAAGGCAAATAGCTAGTAATTAGGGTAAAAAATAAATCCAACAAAGGAAACTTTTATTGTTCATAGTGGCTGACATGTTGGACCCATGAGCCAGTAGCGTCTCAATGTTTCAGAGGCGGCATGAGATTGAAAGAAAAAGGCAAATAGCCAGAAATTATGGGTCAATAATAAATCCAACAAAGGAAAGGTTTATTGTTCATAGAGTCTGACATGTGGGACCCGTGAGCTAGCAGCGTCCTCAACGTTTTAAAGGCGGCAGGAGATCGAAAGAAAAAATAAGCAAAAAATCAGTTGGTAAACAAAATCCAAGAAAAGAAACATGCGGGACCCATGAGCCAGCAGTTTCCTCAATGTTTCAAAGGCGGTATGTGATACGTCTCCAACGTACCTATAATTTCTGATGTTCCATATTTGTTTTATGACAATACCTACATGTTTTGCTCGCACTTTATAATGATTTCATGCATTTTCCGTAACTAACCTGTTAACAAGATGCCAAAGTGTCAGTTCCTGTTTTCTGCTGTTTTTGGTTCCAGAAAGGCTGTTCGGGCAATATTCTCGGAATTCGACGAAACAAAGACCCAGTATCTTATTTTTTCCCGGAAGACCCCAGAACACCGAAGGAGAGTCGGAGGCGACAAGAAGGCCACCACACCATAAGGCGGCGCGGGCCCAGGCCTGGCCGCGCTAGCCTATGGTGAGGAGGCCCCAGGCGCCCTCATGCGCCGCCTCTTCGCCTATAAGACCCCTTTCGACCTAAAAACGCGATACCAATTGACAAAACTCCAGAAAGACTCCAGGGGCGCCGCCGCCATCGCGAAACTCCAATTCGGGGGACAGAATCTCTGTTCCGGCACGCCGCCGGGACGGGGAAGTGCCCCCGGAAGCCATCTACATCGACGCCACCGCCTCCATCATGCTCCGTGAGTAGTTCCCCCATGGACTACGGGTTCTAGCTGTAGCTAGTTGGTACTCTCTGCCCCATGTACTTCAATACAATGATCTCATGAGCTGCCTTACATGATTGAGATTCATCTGATGTAATCGGTGTTGTGTTTGTTGGGATCCGATGGATTGTTACTATAAAGTTTATGAAGTTATTGTTGCTGCAATCTTGTTGTGTTTAATGCTTGTCACTAGGGCCCGAGTGGCATGATCTTAGATTTAAGCTCTATACTTATTGCTTAGATTGTATCTACAAGTTGTTTGCACATGTCTATGTCCGGAACCCGAGGCCCCAGAGTGACAGCAACTGGGATAACTGGAGGGGAAGGCTTAGGTATGAGGATCACATGTTTTCACCAAGTGTTAATGCTTTGCTCCGGTGCTCTATTAAAAGGAGTACCTTAATAGCCAGTAGATTCCCTAGAGGCCCGGCTGCCACCGGCTGGTAGGACAAAAGATGTTGTACAAGTTTCTCATTGCGAGCACGTATGACTATATATGGAAAACATGCCTACATGATTAATAATCTTGATGTTCTGTATTAATGATATTTCAATCCTATCAATTGCCCAACTGTAATTTGTTCACCCAACACTTGTTATTCGAGAGTTACCACTAGTGTAGATAGATGGGAACCCCGGTCCATCTTTCATCATCATATACTCGTTCCTACATGTCATTGGAAGTAGTATCAACTATTTTTTGGTGCCATTGCCTCTGTGTTACTCTTACTGCTGTCGTATTCTTGTTACTATTGCTCTCATATCACTGCTCGCTTTCACATCACCCATGTTACTAGTGCTTTTCCAGGTGCGGCTGAATTTACAACTCGGTTGTTAAGGCTTATAAGTATTCTTTACCTCCCCTTGTGTCGAATCAATAAATTTGGGTTTTACTTCCCTCGAAGACTGTTGCGATCCCCTATACTTGTGGGTTATCAAGACTATTTTCTGGCGCCGTTGCCGGGGAGGCGTAGCTCTACTCATAAGTTCACCTGGGGAGTACACTCTACCTCTCTCTATGTTTTTGTTTTATTTTATTTTGTTTTGCTTAGTTTACTTTTGTCTAATTTATTTGTGCTTAGTTTATTTCTTTCTAGTATTATTTTGCTTAGTTTACTTTTGCCTAGTTTGTTTTTGTCTTGTTTTATTTTCCTCATATACCCAAAAATCCATAAAAATTTGAAAAACCTAAAAATTAAAAACTGTTGTTATGGGAGAAACCACAACCTATTTGGAGCTTATTGAATTATATAATAATTATAGAGAATCAAGAACGGGTAAAGTTATGAGTGCTGTGATAGAAAAATTGAATGCAATTGCTAAAATCTTGCTTAAACTCCATGATATAAACTGTTGCTCTAAACAGGATACTAAACATCTGAAATTTCAATGTGGCTTTAGTGAGGAAGTTTTAATTAAGAACTATAATTGGAATAGCTATATTCATTTTGGGTTCGAAGAAGTAGAACAATTTGTTTTGTTTATGGGAGCTTCTGAGATAGAATCCTTCATGTCTAAAAAATATGAAACTTGTGTTGTTTGTAAGGACCTTAAAGATTATGTCTCTTCTATCCTTAAATTTTGCATAGAAAGTTACAGCGATAATCCTTATATCATTGATTACAAAGAGAGACTCATTAATGCACAAGAATGCACTCACAATTTGCAGGAACCAGTAGAGGAGGAAATTGATGAACCTGAAAGCTCATTGGATGAAAAAGAAGAGGAGAGTGATGAACAAAAGGAGGAAGAATGGATTAGCTACCCATGCCAACCTTCTAATGAGAGTAACTCTTTATCTCTTACACTATTTGATTGTCCTCCATGCTTACCAAAGGCGGATGAATGTTATGTTCCTGTGGATTCTCTTGAAATATTCCCTATGAGTAAAACTTGTGAGAATAATTATGCTACTGTTATCTAAGATAATCCATGCTACTTTGATAAATCTTATGATAATGCTTTGTTTGTGCCTGATGTCGAAATGCATGGTACTAAAGAGTTTTGCTTAGCAAATGTTTATGATAAATCTCTAGATGATGGTCCTATGTTACTTGATAATATTAATTGTACTACTAATGAAAATGGTATTGGAGAGATCTTGACATTATCTAGGAGTCCCATATCTTTTAAGATTGATCAATCATCTTGTCATATTATTAGTAAAAGTGGGTTTGAAAGTTTTAATCCTATTATTTCTGAGCTTGATAAAAATTATGTGTTTATGGACCATGAAAATCATGCTTTATGTGATAGTTATATTGTTGAGTTTGTTCATGAAGCTACTGAAAATTATTATGAGAGAGGAAAATATGGTTGTAGAAATTTGCATGGTACTAAAACACCTCTCTATATGCTGAAAATTTTGAAGTTACTCTTGTTTTATCTTCCAATGCTTGTCACTTTGTTCTTCATGAATTTATTTGTGTACAAGATTCCTATGCATAGGAAACGGGTTAGACTTAAATGTGTTTCTTATTTGCTTTTGATGCTCTCTTTTGCTTCAACTCTTATTTCTTGCGAGTGCATCATTAAAATTGCTGAGCCCATCTTAATGGCTATAAAGAAAGCACTTCTTGGGAGATAACCCATGTCTTATTTTGCTACTGTTTTGTTGTGTTTTGGAAGTTGTTACTACTGTAGCAACCTCTCCTTATCTTTATTTTATTGCAATATTGTGCCAAGTGAAGTCTCTAATAGAAGGTTGATACTAGATTTGGATTTCTGCGCAGAAACAGATTTCTTTCTGTCACGAATTTGGGTAGGATTCTCTGTAGGTAACTCAGAAAAATCTTCCAATTTACGTGAGTGATCCTCAGATATGTACGCAACTTTCATTAGTTCTGAGTTTTATGATTTGAGCAACGGAAGGACCTCTTAAAAATCAGTCTTTACTAGTTGTTCTGTTTTGGCAGATTCTGTCTCTGTTTTTTGCATTGTCTCTTGTGGACTTTAAGCAAGACTTTCTAGCTTGGAGAGCTGTAGATAATGTTTTATTGAATTCTTGCAATATGTCACTACAGGACTAAAGTGGATTAAAGTTTTTTTTGAGTACTAACCCCTCTAATGAAGTTTATGAGAAGTTTGGTGTGAAGGAAGTTTTCAAGGGTCAAGAGAGGAGGATGATATATGATCAAGAAGAGTGAAAAGTCTAAGCTTGGGGATGCCCCCGTGGTTCATCCCTGCATATTTCAAGAATACTCAAACGTCTAAGCTTGGGGATGCCCAAGACATCCCCTTCTTCATCAACTTATCAGGTTTCTTCTATTGAAACTATATTTTTATTCGGTCACATCTTATGTGCTTTACTTGGAGCGTCTGTGTGTTTTTATTTTTGTTTATGTTTGAATAAATTCGGATCCTAGCAATCCTTGTTTGGAGAGAGACACGCTCCATATGAACACTTGTGTTCTTCGCTCTTACTTTTAATGTTCAATGACAAAAGTTGGAAGCTATTGCACTTATTGTTATTTGGTTGGAAACAGAAAATGCCTCATATTGTCTTGAATAATTTGATACTTGGCAATTATTTTGAGCTCTCAAGTAGATCATGATTAAGCTCTTGCACCATGTAGTTTGAACCTATTAGTGGAGAACTACCGTAGAGCTTGTTAAAATTGGTTTGCATGATTGGTCTCTCTAAGGTCTAGATATTTTCTAGTAGAAGTGTTTGAGCAACAAGGAAGACAGTGTAGAGTCTTATAATGCTTGCAATATGTTCTTATGTAAGTTTTGTTGTACTCGGTTCATACTTGTGTTTGCTTCAAACAACCTTGCTAGACAAAGCCTTGTACTGAGAGGGAATGCTTCTCGTGCATCCAAAACCTTGAGCCAAAACCTATGCCATTTGTGTCCACCATACCTACCTACTATGTGGTATTTTTCTGCCATTCCAAGTAAATACTTCATGTGCTACCTTTAAACAATTCAAAAGTTATTATCTCTTATTTGTGTCAATGTTTTATAGCTCATGAGGAAATATGTGGTGTTTTATCTTTCAATCTTGTTGGGCAGCTTTCACCAATGGACTAGTTGCTTCATCCGCTTATCCAATAATTTTGCAAAAAGAGCTGGCAGCGGGGTCCCCAGCCCCAATTAATTAACCTTCACTAATAATTCTCTTCACGTGTTTTGCCCTGATTCATCAGTAAGCGACTTAATTTTGCAAATAGACACTCCTTCATGGTATGTGAATGTTAGAAGGCACCCGAGGATTCGGTTAGCCATGGCTTGTGTAAGCAAAAGGTTGGGAGGAGTGTCAACCATAAATAAAACTAAAATACATGTGTAAACAAAAGAGAAGAGGGATGATCTACCTTGCTGGTAGAGATAACATCCTTCATGGGAGCCGCTCTTTGAAAGTCTGTTTGATGAGGGGGTTAGAGTGCCCACTACTTCATCCAACAAGTGCGGGCTTCTTTGTGTTGGACACATTGGTGACCGGCTTGTTGGATGAAGTAGATAAATCAGCGGGACGCATTGATGGCGCGGCAGAGGGTGGCGCCCTAGAGGAAAAACGCCCAACCCTTGTAGTGCGCCCTTTGAATTGCGCCTCTTCAGCCAACTTTGATTCAGCTTCTCGTGCATGATGCATTAGCTCATTCATATTGGTGTAGCGGTGGTGCCGAGCAATACCCTTGATGGTAAAATGCAGGCCATGGAGAAATCTTTGCGTAGTTATCTAAATGGATTCACGGACATGAGCACGCTGCATTAGCATCCCCATCTCCATATAATACACATCAACAGCCATAGCACCTTGCCTCAGTTGCGTCAACTTGTAGAAACTTGAGTGCAAATAACTAATGGGAATGAAACGAGCTCGCATCACCTCATTCATGGTACGCCATGTGATAATGGGGAGATCACCATCTTTTCCATGAGCACGAACAACTCCATCCGACCAACGCAGTGCATAGCCATCAAATTCAGAGGAAGCTAGCTGGATCTTCCTATCATCAGTATACTCATGTAGACGCCATAATTTCTCAATATTGAGCTCCCACGAGGTACTCTTTGAATGGACCGTAGCGAACAAGACGGGGGTGAATGGGCGCTACACAATTTTTAACCTTTTTCAATTTTAGTGCAACGCGGAAGCAAAAGGTGATAGCTTTGATGTTAAAGGTGATCCTAGTATGATCCTAGTCTAGTGCAACAAGCAAAGGAACCAAGCATGATAGTAAAGATAAGGAGCGGGACAACCGGAGGGCGCGGAGACAAGGCGAGGTTTGTTTCCCACAGTTCCTCCCACAAAAGGGAGTACGTCTGCGTTGAGGAGGTGCTAGCCTCACACAAGAGGCTAGGCGGCCACACCACGAAGGAAGGCCTCACCTTCTTCCTCGAGAGAGCTCCACAAAGGGGCTCCCCCTTCTCCACTAAGGCACCGGTCGAGGCGGTGGTTCCTTCACAAGGTTGGGGCGAGCTCCACAACACTAGGAGGCTCCCAACACCCTATGGGGCTAGCACAACTCCAAGCTAGCCTCCATAGGAGCACTTCCTCCAACATCCCACCATGGGAACCCTAACAACAAGATCCACTAAGGACTAGATGGTATTGGTGAATTCTCTCTTGGTAGATCAATAGATCGGGGTCTCCTCCACCACTCCTCCGAATTTGGGCAAGATTGATTGGGTAGGTGGGGAGATCCTCAAGGTTTGAGCTCAGCAACAATGGAGGAGAGAGAGAGAGAAGAGCTAAACACAAGCAAAGAAAGAAGGGGCCTTTTTATAGGGCCCCTCAAGTCCAACCGTTATGTGCAGTTCCCGCACGACCGGTACTACCGCTTTGGCAAGCGGTAGTACCGCTCTGGATTCAAAATCCCCCACAGATTTAGCCACGTGGACTCACAGCGGTAGTACCGCTTGCGGTACCGCTGACGTACCGCAATGACCTCTGTGAGTCCCTGGACCCTCGCGCGGTACCTAAGCGGTACCACATCGGTGGTGCCGTAACTTGCGTTACGGTACCTAAGCGGTACTGAGGCGGTACTACCGCTCTCAAGCGGTACTACGGGGCGGTATAGCGGTACTACCGCTCCTGGTACCGGTAGTACCGGTTAGGCAGGAACTGCTTTTTCCTCTTTTCCTCTCCAACCATGTCACCTCGCGACACACACACAAAACCAGAAAACCTATAAGCTACGCTTCAGTCTTTCGTTCATGACGTGTTCAGCGAGGGCACCGTGCACTTGAAAATCTATCAAAGACAATCTTTGCGCACGGTTAAATTCATTCAAGTGTTGTCATCAAACACACAAAACACGGGATGTAGATCTTGATCTTTCAATCTCCCATTTTTTTGTGTTTGATGACAACACAAGAATTTGCAATGGCATATGATATTATGATAAGGTTCTAGATTTGGAAAAGCTAGACGGAGCTCCCCCTAGACGTGTGCATAATTGGAATATGCATTTGAATACAAATGCACACATCCTAGAGGCATAACTCCCCCTAGATTTTACAAACCAAGCACATATGCAACATGGATATTTTAACAAGTTCATATAGCATATGCGCACTATGGAGGCAACACATGATCATGCAAAGAGCTTTGGGTGAATTTTTCATACCTTTGCCTTGAGAAAACCCAAACTCACAATAAGTGCCTCCATAGAATTAGTGTAGCCAAAAAGAGATAAACAACGAAGACCGATAGGCTACCACGAAAGCCCCATGCAAATACCCATCCTAAAAGATCAACTTCTCCCCCTTTGGCATCGGAACACCAAAAAGGGAGAAGAAGCATGCTAGTGCCGCAAGGACCGGTAAGGTACTACTCAACCAAGCGTGCAAGAGTCAACATGAGAAACCAAGCTTGGATGAAACTTCCACAAAGAACATGGAGAAAGAGAAACCAAAGGCAAAAGAAAATAAAACAAAATAAAGTCAAAGAGAAACAAGAAGAACCAAGAAACTCCTCAGGGAGGAGGTTGGTGGCCGAAGCCACTGTGTAAGAGTATAGTAGTGTGAGGTCACGTAGATGTATCTAGGACTCACGACTACAACTCAACATGAAGCTCATTAGTCACTTAGTTGAAAAATTGTCGTGGTATCGTCACGGCATATGCCATAGGGTGGCTAAAGAAGGTGGTTCCTAGATGGTCTCACGGCGGTATCCGGATGCGGGTATGGGCACGAGCGACACGGCGACATACCCAGGTTCGAGGCCCTCCTGTGGAGGTAACACCTCTACTCCTGCTATGAGTGTATATGATGTATCACAGTACAATGGTGATCCTAGAGTTGTATCCGGATGCTCCTGGGAGGCTAAGGGAGACGATGGTCTCTCTCACAGGATAGCGCTAAGACTAGAATGAGTAAGAAGTGATCGATCCTCCCCCGCACGAGAGGGGTAGTGCAGCTTATATAGATGCTGGCACTTTACATAAAAGTCCCTATGACCTACTGGCCGGCTGGCCGGCTCCGGCTTCCCGCTCCTTCCCGAGGCGTTGACGTCAGGAGCCGTTGAGGCCTCATGGCCTGTCCCATCCGCCTACCGGAGTCAGCGGTATGGAGAGGAAGAGTCCCTGTCGCCATCATGACCTATAGCCGTACGGCGCCATGATGCCCTGTCCGGCGGAGGCACTGTTGCTCTACAGTGCCCCGCCCTTTACGGAGAGTGAGATCATCGTGGACTTTAGGAGCCGGACTACCTTTCCAGTTCCTTCTCCTGCAAGCCTCACCAACTCGGACCATGTCGAGGAGAAACAAACCAAGCCGGATATGGCAAGTTGAAGCCGGCCCAGCCACGGCGCGGTCCGGCTGCGGCCAGGCCAGCGTGGACTTTGAACCAGCCGACTCCCAAGGCAGTCGGCCACGGCTCCAGCCGGCTGCTCCTCAGCCAGCCTTTGCCGTGGGCCGGCAGGCCTTGAGCCGGTTGTTCTCAGTCCTTTGCCCTACCCGGGGTCTTCCCCCCGACATTAGCCCCTGAAGCTGGCAAGGTCCTGCGTAAAGAAGGACCTGGGCAGGTTTCCCTGACCCTTAGTCTCTGATCTCACGGATTGTTCTCTGAGAAGCACCCAAGGGGCCGGCTGAGAATTTTCGTTCAGCCGGCTGCGCCCTCTTCCAGCTTGCTCCGTCCGGCTGCTCTCAAGCCGGACGCCGCTTCGTTATGCGGGTTTTAATATTCCAAGCGCTGGACGCTTTTCCGCCTTACTTGAAAAGTTTTTAGGTCGGGTTGGAGGAAGATGTCTGATGGCATGTAAGCACACGTCCGTTGGGAACCCCAAGAGGAAGGTGTGATGCGTACAGCAGCAATTTTTCCCTCAGTAAGAAACCAAGGTTATCGAACCAGTAGGAGTCAAGGAACACGTGAAGGTTGTTGGTGGCGGAGTATAGTGCGGCGCAACACCAGGGATTCCGGCGCCAACGTGGAACCTGCACAACACAATCAAAGTACTTTGCCCCAACGTAACAGTGAGGTTGTCAGTCTCACCGGCTTGCTGTAAACAAAGGATTAGATGTATAGTGTGGATGATGATGTTTGTTTGTGAAGAACAGTAAAGAACAGAGTTTGCAGTAGATTGTATTTCAGATGTAAAGAATGGACCGGGGTCCACAGTTCACTAGTGGTGTCTCTCCGATAAGATAAACGCATGTTGGGTGAACAAATTACAGTTGGGCAATTGACAAATAAAGAAGGCATAACAATGCACGTACATATATCATGATGAGTACTATGAGATTTAATCAGGGCATTACGACAAAGTACATAGACCGCTATCCGGCATGCATCTATGCCTAAAAAGTCCACCTTCGAGGTTATCATCCGAACCCCTTCCGGTATTAAGTTGCAACAACGAGACAATTGCATTAAATATGGTGCGTAATGTAATCAACACAAATATCCTTAGACAAAGCATCGATGTTTTATCCCTAGTGGCAACGAGCACATCCACAACCTTAGAAATTTACATCATTGTCCCAGATTCAATGGAGGCATGAACCCACTATCGAGCATAAATACTCCCTCTTGGAGTTACAAGTATCAACTTGGCCGAGCCTCTACTAGCAACGGAGAGCATGCAAGAACATAAACAAAATATATGATAGATTGATAATCAACTTGACATAGTATTCAATATTCATCGGATCCCAACAAACACAACATGTAGCATTACAAATAGATTATCTTGATCATGATAGGCAGCTCACAAGATCTAACATGATAGCACAATGAGGAGAAGACAACCATCTAGCTACTGCTATGGACCCATAGTCCGAGGGTGAACTACTCACACATCGATCCGGAGGCGATCATGGCGATGAAGAGCCCTCTGGGAGATGATTTCCCTCTCCGGCAGGGTGCCAGAGGCGATCTCCTGAATCCCCCGAGATGGGATTGGCGGCGGTGGTGTCTCTGGAAGGTTTTCCGCATCGTGGCTCTCGGTACTGGGGTATTCGCGACGAAGGCTTTAAGTAGGCAGAAGGGTAGAGTCGGGGGCGTCACGAGGGCCCAACACAATAGGGCGGCGCGGGCCCAGCCCTGGCCGCGCGGCCCTGGCGTGGCGGCGCCTCGTCGCCCCACTTCGTTTCCCTTTCGGTCTTCCGAAAGCTTCGTGGAAAAATAAGACCCTGGGCGTTGATTTCGTCCAATTCCGAGAATATTTCCTTTGTAGGATTTCTGAAACCAAAAACAGCGAGAAAACGACAAGCTGGCTCTTCGGCATCTCATCAATAGGTTAGTGCCGGAAAATACATAATAATGACATAAAGTGTGTATAAAACATGTGAGTATCATCATAAAAGTAGCATGGAACATAAGAAATTATAGATACGTTTGAGACGTATCAAGCATCCCCACGCTTAGTTCCTACTCGCCCTCGAGTAGGTAAACGATAACAAAGATAATTTCTGAAGTGACATGCTATCATAATCTTGATCAATACTATTCTAAAGCATATGAGATGAATGCAGCGATTCGAAGCAATGGTGAAGACAATGAGTAAACAAATGAATCATATAGCAAATACTTTTCATGAATAGTACTTTCAAGAAGTGCATCAATAAGACTTGCATAAGAGTTATTCATAAAGCAATAGATTCGTAGTACGTAGAAAGCTTTGAAGCAACACAAAGGAAGATATAAGTTTCAGCAGTTGCTTTCAACTTCAACATATTTATCTCATGGATAATTGTCAACACAAAATAATATAATAAGTGCAATAGGTAAACATGTAAGAATCAATGCACACAGTTGATCAAGTGTTTGCTTCTAAGATAGAAAGAAGTAGGTAAACTGACTCAACAATAAAGTAGAAGAATGGCCCTTCGCGAGAGGAAGCATGGATTACTATATTTGTGCTAGAGCTTTTCATTTTGAAAACAAGAAACAATTTTGTCAACGGTAGTAATAAATCATATGTGTTATGTATAACATATCCTATAAGTTGCAAGCCTCATGCATAGTATACCAATAGTGCTCGCACCTTGTCCTAATTAGCTTGGGTTAACATGGATTATCATTGCATAGCATATGTTTCAACCAAGTGTCACAAAGGGGTACCTCTATGCCGCTTTGTACAAAGGTCTAAGGAGAAAGCTCGCATTGGATTTCTCGCTTTTGATTATTCTCAACTTAGACATCCATACTGGGACAACATAGACAACAGGTAATGGACTCCTCTTTAATGCATAAGCATTCAACAACAGATAAAATTCTCATAAGAGATTGAGAATTAATTGTCCAAACTGAAACTTCCACCATGAATCATGGCTTTACTTAGCGGCCCAATGTTCTTCTCTAACAATATGCATACTCAAACCATTTGATCATGAAAATCGCACTTACTTCAGACAAGACGAACATGTATAGCAACTCACATGATATTCAACAAAGATGTAATAGTTGATGGCGTCCCCAGAAACATGGTTACCGCTCAACAAGCAACTTATTAAGAAATAAGATACATAGCTACATATTCTTCACCACAATAGTTTTTAAGGCTATTTTCCCATGAGCTATATATTGCAAAGGCAAAGGATAGAATTTTTAAAGGTAGCACTCAAGTAATTTACTTTGGAATGGCAGAGAAATACCATGTAGTAGGTAGGTATGGTGGACACAAATGACATAGTTTTTGGCTCAAGGATTTGGATGCATGAGAAGAATTCCTCTGAATACAAGGCTAGGCTAGCAAGGTTGTTTGAAGCAAACTCCAGTATAAAACGGTACAGCAAAGCTCACATATGAACATATTGTAAGCATTATAAGACTTTACATCGTCTCCCTGTTGTTCAAACACCTTAACCAGAAAATATCTAGACTCTAGAGAAACCAATCATGCAAACCAAATTTTAACAAGCTCTATGTAGTTCTTCATTAATAGGTGCAAAGTACATGATGGAAGAGCTTAAACATGATCTATATGAGCACAACAATTTCCAAGTATCAAATTATTCAAGACATTATACCATTTACCACATGCGGCATTTTCCGTTTCCAACCATATAACAATGAACGAAGTAGTTCAACCTTCGCCATGAACATTAAGGATAAAGCTAAGAACATATGTGTTCATACGAAACAGCGGAGCATGTCTCTCTCCCAAACAAAGAATGCTAGGATCCGATTTTATTGAAACAAAAACAAAAATAAACAGACGCTCCAAGTAAAGCACATAAGATGTGACGGAATAAAAATATAGTTTCACTAGAGGTGACCTGATAAGTTGTCGATGAAGAAGGGATGCCTTGGGCATCCCCAAGCTTAGATGTTCGATTCTTCTTAAAATATGCAGGGATGAACCACGGGGGCATACCCAAGCTTAGACTTTTCACTCTTCTTGATCATATTGTATCATCCTCCTCTCTTGACCCTTGAAAACTTCCTCCACACCAAACTCAAAACAATCTCATTAGAGGGTTAGTGCATAATTGAAAATTCATATATTCAGAGGTGACATAATCATTCTTAACACTTCTGGACATTGCACAAAGCTACTGAAAGTTAATGGAACAAAGAAATCCATCAAACATAGCAAAACAGGCAATGCGAAATAAAAGGCAGAATCTGTCAAAACAGAATAGTCTGTAAAGATGAATTTTTCAGGGGCACTTAACTTGCTCAGATGAAAATTCCCAAATTGAATGAAAGTTGCGTACATATCTGAGGATCACGCACGTAAATTGGCAGATTTTTATAAATTTTCTACAACAGGGGCGGCTCAATTTCGTGACAGCAAGAAATCTGTTCCTGCGCAGTAATCCAAATCTAGTATTGACTTTACTATCAAAGACTTTACTTGGCACAACAATGCAATAAAATAAACATAAGGAGAGGTTGCTACAGTAGTAACAACTTCCAAGACTCAAATATAAAACAAAAGTGCAGAAGTAAAATAATGGGTTGTCTCCCATAAGCGCTTTTCTTTAACGCCTTTCAGCTAGGCGCAGAAAGTGTGAATCAAGTATTATCGAGAGATGAAGCATCAACAGAGGGGTTTGGAGTTTTCTCAACTATGCATTGTATCTTATCTATGTAAGTTTCAGAGGCTCCTTTTTCATTACTCTTAGGCTTGCTATTCTCATCAAACAAATTTTCAGGAACAAGCCAACCATAGTTATTTTCTAGAGCTTCATGCATTCCTAGGAGCTTGCAAGGTATTGATGTCTTAATCTCCCCTTCACAATTAACTTTATTAGTGTACTTTAATCTATCTTTTTCTATTTTTTCAAGGGTACTAGCAAAGTTGGTAAAAGAGCCAAGCATCTTATATTTAATAAAGACTTTTCTAGCCTCTCTTGCTACACCACCAAATTCTTTAAGAAGGGTTTCTAAGACAAAATCTTTCTTTTCTCCTTCCTCCATATCACGAGTGTAAGAAACATGTGTTGAATTATAGGATTGAGATTAACAAATTTAGTTTCCAACATGTGTACTAAAGAAGCAGCAGCAATTTCATAAGTAGGAGCAAGTTCTACCAAGTGTCTATCTTCAAAATCTTCAGTTGTACTAACATGAGTGAAAAAATCTTCTATATTATCTCTTCCAATTATAGACCCTCGTCCCACCGGTATGTCTTTTAGAGTGTACTTAGGAGGAAACATGATGAAATAAACAAAAGGTAAATAAAGTAAATGCAAGTAACTAATTTTTTTGTGTTTTTAATATAGAGAACAAGACAGTAAATAAAGTAAAACTAGCAACTAATTTTCCCTCAGTAAGAAACCAAGGTTATCGAACCAGTAGGAGTCAAGGAACACGTGAAGGTTGTTGGTGGTGGAGTATAGTGCGGCGCAACACCAGGGATTCCGGTGCCAACGTGGAACTCCGCACAACACAATCAAAGTACTTTGCCCCAACGTAACGGTGAGGTTGTCAATCTCACCGGCTTGCTCGTAAACAAAGGATTAGATGTATAGTGTGGATGATGATGTTTGTTTGCGAAGAACAGTAAAGAACAGAGTTTGCAGTAGATTGTATTTCAGATGTAAAGAATGGACCGGGGTCCACAGTTCACTAGTGGTGTCTCTCCGATAAGATAAACGCATGTTGGGTGAACAAATTACAGTTGGGCAATTGACAAATAAAGAAGGCATAACAATGCACGTACATATTGTAACGCCCCACTTTTGCAACCTTGTTTATTGTCCTTAATGCAAAAATTAGGGGGAACAAAAACTTTTTCTTTAGACTAATTAAGATGAATTGCCTTGACACTACAAGAAAAGTTGCCATGGCCGACGAAGTTGAAGTCGCGCCGTGGTTGTCGGGGGGAAGACCCCGGGTAGGGCAATGGACGCGGAGCAGCCGGCTGACCACTGGCCGGCTCGCGGCAAAGGCCGGCTGAGGAGCAGCCGGCTGGCGCCGTGGCCGGCTGGTCCGGAAGCCGGCTGGCTCTAGGTCCTAGTCGGCCCGGCTACGGCCGCCAATGCCTGTAGCTGGGCCGGCTTCTACAAGCCATATCCGATCGGGGGTCTGTACCTCAGACCGACTCGAGGCTGGCGAGTCTTGCACTGGAAGGAACCGGGTTGGTGATCCGGGTTCCCAAAGTCCACGCTGACTTCATCTCCCGTAAAGCGCGGGGCACTGTGGAGCAATAGTGCCCCGCGCCGGACAGGCCATCATGGCTAACGACGATCCGTACTGACTACAGTGGCTGGCGGCGACAGGGACACCTCCTCTCCATACCGCTGACCTGGGCAGCCGGATGGGACGGGCCACTACGCCTCAACGGCTCCTGACGTCACTGCCTCGGGAAGGAGCGGAAGCCGGCCAGTAAACTATAGGGTCTTATATGTAAAGTGCTGGTGCCTATATAAGCCGCACTACCCCCTCTCGTGTAGGGGATCGATCATTCTCACTTCATTCCACCCCTAGCGCTGCCCTGTGAGAGAGACCATCGTCTCCCTTAGTCTCCCAGGAGCAGCCGGACACAGCTCTAGGAGCACCATTGTACTGTGTGATATCTTATACACTCTAGCAGGAGTAGAGGTTTTACCTCCAACGGAGGGCCTCGAACCTGGGTACGTCGCCGTGTCGCTCGTGCCCATACCCGCTTCCGGATACCGCCGTGAGATCTCTCAGGAGCCCCTTCGATTAGCCACCCTATGGCATATGCCGTGATGATACCACGACAGTGGTTGCTGGTGTACCATGGCCGACGATTTTGGGTCCCTCCGTGGTGCATGTCAAAACTTTTTTTTCTCGTTTTTGAGGCCACCTAGCCCGACGAAAGCGGCCAAAACGTCGCGTATGGTGGCCCGGGACGTGGTGCATCTCGAAATCTCGGGTTCGCCGGCCGAGTCAACGCAAATCCGCACCGCCGAGGGATGTAGGGCCTAGATGGCAGCCTCTCTGGCATTGTTTTTTTCTCGATCGCGCCATCTCGTTCCAACGTTCTCCGATCGAGCCGTTTACGATGCAGGATCATGGGTCCCGCATGTCATCCTCTATGAACCAAAATTCTTTCTATTCTTGGATTTTTTGACCCCCGATTTACGGCTACTTCCTTTTTCTTTTGATCCCTTGCCGCCTTGGAAACGTTGAGACCGCTCGCTGCTAAATGGGACCCGCATGTCATCCTCTATGTGCAATCAACTTTCTTTTCTTGGAGTTTTTTTGGCACCTCAAATTTGGTCACTTGCCTTTTTATTTCGATCCCCGCCGCCTCTCAAACGGTGATACCGCTGCTGCTAAATGGGACCCGCATGTCATCCTCTATGTACTATAAAACTTTCTTTTCTTGGAGTTTTTTTGGCACCTCAAATTTGGTCACTTACCTTTTTCTTTCGATCCCCTGCCGCCTCTCAAACGGTGAT
>NC_061514.1:177843517-177979692 GCF_022539505.1 Lolium rigidum | reverse complement strand
GTTTGTTATGATGAATTGCCTTGATCTGTTGGTAGATAAATTGTCTTGATTTGCTTGTTGAGTTTTGTCTTGAGCTACCTCATAGAACAACACACCTAGTGGTTAAACAAGCAACTCACCAAATAAAACACATGTGTGGCTTAGGAAGAATTGTTTTCCTTCTTACTACATCAAACCTCTCTCCTGATGACAACATGAGTGTGCCATCTTGATTTTCTCTTTGTAGTACAAGATAGCTCAATCATCCTTAATTCAAAACTTGGGATCATCTACCCCTCATCACATCCTTCTCTTGTACCCACTCATCCTTGTTGGATTTGAGGCCATGTCGACCATCTGTGTTGACAGGCTTAAAATGTCCAGACTTTGGCAATTGATCTCCAAGCACCCACAACTGTTATTGGTGGCCTCAATACATGGATCTCATATATGCAATACCCTCTTCAACCTCCACGTCTTGCATGTCTCAGAATAACCTTGCATCACATATATTCAACTTGATCTTCTACACTATCTGCTATTTAAAGCACTAGATCAATTCCTCCTGTTTTACCTCTTGTTTTTAATCCAAGTTTAAATCTTCACAAAACCAAGAGTAGAATTGGTGGCTACATTATGTAGTAATCATCTACCCTTGAGAACACTCCTCCCTAAATTACTTTTCTTTCTCAAACACCCTATTGTGTTTCCTTCTCTAGTTTTGATCACAAAACTACTTCTAGTTTTATTAAATCTTTTCAAGATATTTCTTAAAAAAACAAAGGACTGAAATGGGTTTTGCTTTCCATCCCATTTCTACCAAGTACTGGTTTCTAAGAATTTTCTTCCTATTTTGCTTTCCTATTTACAAAAAGGCTTGCTATGGTATTTATAACATTTCTTGTTTATTTTAGGTTTGAGAAAACTCTACTTTACTTGAGAAGGTAAGTAGAACATTTTGAACTCCTATGTTCCAACTAGTTCTCTCTCAATATTTTCAAAATTCCATTCCACTTGGGTTCATTCCCAATTGTCTCCAGACAATTGAGGTGTGTCCCATACCTTTCAATTAAACTCTTTTTCAAATGGCAACTCTTGCACATCTTATGCACATCCCTGATCTACCCCATTGTATCCCCTCATCCTCCAATTCTTGATCAAGTAGATGATCATTTGGTACTTTCAAAATGGACTCCCTTCAACTAACCCTAGACTCAGGGAGTATTTCAAACCACTCCCATTTGACCTCTTATTTGTAGAACAACTTATATTTCATCATGCCCATCTCAATCCTCTATTCTTTTTCATCATCACCTTGACCTCATGAATTGATGTCACCTTCATACTCCTTTTTATCTATATGTATCTACTCCTAATTTTCTCATTATCAAAGTCACTCATTGACATTATCCTCTCAACATCATGCCTTGGTCTATACACATGAATGTTGTGCACCTCTCTCATTGTTCACTTGTGTTTGGCAAAAATGGAGCCGGCCATTGTGTTGGCATGACAATTTCGGCCAGCCATTGTGCTCCTCACTTTCTTCTCTTGCAAGCCTTGTCTCCCAACTACCCCAACAATTAAATGGGCAGCCACCCACCTTGGCCAATCAAAAAAGGAGGCAGCCACCCCTCTCCCTCTATAAAAGGGGCTTGGCCGGCCACCTCCACTCCCCTTTGCTTCATTTCTTCTCACTCTACACTCCCTCACACTCTCCTTCTCCACTCCCCACGAAAATGCTGCTCCTCTTAGCTCCATGGCCGGCCATGGCCATGGAAACTACTCCAAGATGAGGCTCCCTCCTCCCTCAAGCTTTCCCTCACCATGAGAGCCTCCCTCTCACTCTCTTCTCCCCTAACCTTTGATGAATCTAGCTCCCTTTCTCTTTTCCCCTCTCACAAGATTGGATCTTGATGCAGGTGCATGTTGGTCCAAGCATGGAGAAGCTTGAGCAATCACGAGATCTGAAGTTCTTGAGCAAAGTTCGTCCAAATCCCTGCAGTAATTTCTGCTATCTTGCTGTTTCAGATTCTGGTACGAACTTGTAAAATTCACCAAATCTCTTGTGAAGATCCAAATCGAGTGACTCAAAGTTCCCCAGATAGATGTTGAAAATATCTACAAATTGGCGTTGGTTTAATCCTCAAATTCGTTACAGATTTTCCTTGGTAAATAAAGATCTGTAAACATGCAGATTCACTGTTTGTTAGATTTGTTCCGTTTTACAAAACCTTTTTGAACAAACTCAACTGTAGGTGAAAGCCTTCTTCAATGCCTTCATTTTGGCAGTGGTTTCACTTCGATTGACCTACTGAAACTGAAATGGTTCACAGATCAATATCTGGTCAGATCTGGCTTTGTTGAATTAAACCAGGAGCTTGGGAACGAATTTTTGAATGAAACAAATTGGGTAAAAACCAAATTTTCAATACCTTTCAGATGCAGCTGACCTCATATTTTATGAGCTATGTACGATTTTTGGTGAATTAAACAAGTTCTGTGTGTTCTGCAGACATGGCTGTTAGCTTTTAAATCACCAAAAATCCATCTGTGATCCTAATTGAGTAATTCCAATTTGGTAGTACTACTGGATTTTTTCTTAATCATCTCAAACAAGTTTCAAACCTTTATCTGTTCTGTAACTCCAGAGGTAAAGCAAATGGTATAGACATGTAGTAATCTTGTCAATCCATTTGTGAGAGTTTCGGAAACAATTTGAACCCAAATCCAATTGTGTATGCATCTCTGTTTAATTACCTTTCAAATGCCAGTGGCCTCAAATTTTTAGGATTTTTCTACGATTTATGGCTTACAGATCTTGTTTTCTGTACAGTCAGATTCAAAGAAATTCCTAAAATTTAAGGTTTAATATTTTTGGGTGATTCCAATTGGGTTAGTCTTGTATTAGTACTGGCCATCTAGGAAAAATAGTATTAGTCTCTGTTCATGCATATTTGTTACTGTTAGTAATGTCTATGTGTGACATGCATTGTTGAAGCAAAACTTTTCGGTTTATTTAAAACCCTTGACCAACTCTTTTTATTAGAAATGGGCAACCTTTGTTTTATGCTTGCAAAACAAAACCTCTGCAATTTAACATTAGCTCTTTTGTTTTGCTTAAGTTTTTAAATGGTAGGGCATATCACTTGCTTCCTATTCTTTTGTGGTGTTATGTGAGCAAACTAAGTTAGGAAAACTGTTTTCTACTTTTCCAAAAATGTTTGAAAATGTTTTGTGAATGTATTTGATGTCAAACTAATGCTCTTGTCCTCTTTATGATGTTATCTACCAGGGGATGTTTGGTTTATACCATGGTGATAACCGAGAAAGACAATTGCTAAGTTGTGAAACACTCATGCCTCTACTAGGTAAATAAATGGGGTTTTCTAAATTAAAACTCTTAAAGTTGTTTTGTGGTATCCCTAAGTCCTTAGTATGTTATCCCTTGGTTGCATGGTTAGTTGTGGATTGTTGCATGTTTGTTTCGTTAGTGCAAAGTGATTGATTGTGTTCCTTTTATATTTTCCGGCGATAGATGTGAACAATTCCGGAGAAGAAGAAGAAGTGGAATCGGACAAGGATTTTATTTATGTTGTTGGTATTCTTATATTGATGGAGTTGAAGAAGTCCGGGGACAAATAAGCCAAGGCAAGCCATATTTTGATCTCTGATTTGGTGTCTAGTTGGATGTCATTTGTTGATGTCCAAAGCACCTTGATTCTATGTGTTTTATTCTCTCTATTTATGTCATCTATGTGTGATTGCAAGTGGGGTACTCCCTAGTGGTGATACTCCACTATTGTCGTTGTGATTATGGGATGCATGGTATCATGGTCGTGCTATTCCACTTGGTCATCTTGTATGCTCAACTTGAGCATCTTCCCTCTCAAGATAGTAACTTACACCACACTCACCACTTTTGTAGTTTAGAGGTATCAATGTCATGATCTTGGTGTATTCTCAAAATGAGAGAGGTATGCCTTTGTACCATAGTGGAGAGTATGTTGGATAGTGATACTCCACTATCTAAGTTGTATATTTAGCACCACAAATCTGAAAGTATAATCCTCCTTGTGTTGTCATAATACATGCTTACCTTAAGCAAGTATGATCCACTCCATTACCCCCTTTTTACACCATCTATGGCGTGATGACTCTCATCTCGGCCATAGTGCAATAGTAGTTCCACTCATGAAACTATAGGTTGGGAACCCCTCAAGGCTTACCTTGTTGTAAATGTTTGTGAAAACCTTGGGTAAGTTAACTCTACCCAAGCGTATGTTTCGGAAAGGCAAAGTTTTTGGAAAAGGATGTTGGAGGAATATACCTTGGGTAAGTTAACTCTACCCAACTGTATGTTGTGGAAAAGCAAATGTTTTGAACAAGGTTGTTCAGAGGAATATGGTTGGTTGTTGGCAAATAAAGGAAGTGTGGGTAAAATGTTTTTAAAGGAGCACTGCGTATAAGTGTACGCCAGCCCAACTTTTATCGCGCAACCACGCTACCCCAACATGGGCACGGGGCTTAGCCCTAGTTTGTTGAAGCTGGCATGAGACACCTTCGCAACTCTCTAGGAGGGTCACGATGACCTCTGATACCGGGTTGCGCTCTGGAGGAGGCAATACACTGTCTTAACTGATAGCCGGACGATTACTGAGGGTCTTCTGTCATGGCGCCGGAGATACGCTCAAAAGGAGGTATGCTGCCGGGGTTGCCGGGAAGGGGTAAGCCCGCAGGGAAGGACTCATGCCAGTGGAGACAAGCGAAAGGTTATGTTTCGGGTATCCGTCGTGGCATACGTTGTTATGCGGGGATGATGCCCACACGATAGGTATCCGGATGGTTGTGGGGAAAGTGTGCAAACTCTGCAGAGTCAAATCTATTCGAATAGCCGCGTCCACGGTCATGAACGGGTTGCAAAGGCCTACCTTAACCGGGGCTTGAGTTTTGTTTTGATAAATGCTTTGCAAAGAAAGTGTTGTGTTGGATGTACCGGAAGGGTACGGAAAAAGGGCGTGTGTCCACCATATGGAGATGGTCGTGGAAAAATAAGACCAAGTGGGGAAATCTTTCCTAATGTTTCATGTAGAGGAACTCTTCTTTTACAAAGATATAGAGATGTCATAGGACTTCCCTAGTATCCGCATCACCTGAGATGGCGGTATACTAACTCTTCTTCAATAAAGAGATAGATATGTCATAGCTACCTTTTGAAGTATCTTCTTCAATAAAGATATAGAGGTGTCATAGTACCACTTTAGTGTCTCCGTCAATTGCGATGTCGGGATGCTATATCCACAAGAGAAACTGATTCTCATTCACATGCTATATCCACAAGAGAAGCTCGATTCTCTTTCACATGCTATATCCACAAGAGAAACTGATTCTCTTTCACATGCTATATCCACAAGAGAAACTGATTCTCTTTCACATGCTGTATCCACAAGAGAAACTATTATTCCTCTCTTGTCTCTTTTAGTTAGCTCTGTTAGCAGCTTTCTTGATGGTTTTGCGAGTACAATTCCAATGTACTCACGGCTTTGTCCCTGGCTATTTACTTGGCCAGACTTGAAGGAACACGATGGATGAAGAAGGAGTTGACGACGTCTATGCGAGCTAGGAACGTCTTCCCAGTCAGTTGCCTGTAGGGTTATGGCAGATGACTTGGGTACTGCGTTGCTGAAGTGATGATGCTACTCTGATGTTTAGTTAGGCCCTTCGAGGCTATTTTGTAAGTATTGGTCATGTGACCTCATTGTAATTTTGTTATTCCGCTTTGTAATGGATGGTGTAATTTGATATCAGTTCGGTTATGTGTTCACGACACACTGATCATGGGATCGTGAACTGTATACATAACAGGGTATTTCGGACCGTTAGTCCGGGGTCCCCACAGAGCTGGTATCAGAGCTATCCTGACTGTAGGAGACCTTAGTTAGCATGGACGTTAGTTAGGAAAACAATTACTTGGGAAAAACTATTTATGAAACAAATTGTTTCTTTAATCGGAAGTATAGCTTCTACTCCTCTTATTTATTCAAAGCTTCTAAATTCTTATCTCTCCGCTTTATAAAAAGGTTTGAAAATTCTTACTCTATTGTCTCATCCACTTCAAACCTACATATTGGACGATGTCCCCGACTCGAACCGGAGACTCGAAGTCGAAGATGGATCAACCTTTTATGAAGTCTCACGTATCTCCAACAGCAGCTATTGAAGGTTGGATGCCGACTTAGTCGTGCTCATGAAGGGATGATAACATCATGTCTTTGGTTTTCACCAAAGTATGTCAAAGATCTGACCTTGTTCCTCCATGGGCTTGCACTTTTTGCATTCGTCAGGGATCAAGTCCTCAGTTTCTTGACTAGTAATTTTTAGGCCAGCCATAAGAAGATCTCAACTTTGGGACTACCTCAACAGCCACCTCTTCGAAGACCTCATGTTTCCGAGATGTCGAGACTAGAAGATATGCACAGTTTTAGCCTCTGCCTCAACATCGACGACTCAACACCAGGCCGCTTCACCACCAACTGCTTCGAGAATCCTTGTTGAAGACAATGTCAACAAGATGAGGACGCCAACATATGTGACCAGCCCCACACCTATAGGATGGATAGGACAAACTCAATCGCTTTGATTGAGCTACCCCCGAGCATTAGGAATTTCTGTGTACTTAGAGTATCGTGGTTGGTGTGATGATTGCTTGTTGTTTCCTAGAATGCTGCCTTGAGTGTTTTTATCTGTTTGTTGTGTGCATGATTTTCTTGGTCCTTCGGTTTGAAAAACCCTCTTAGTGTAATAAAACCGCATAGGAAGCCTCCCTAAGATGTTTTCACCCTCATCTACCTTGCCGATAAATACTTACTACTAGTTAACTGGATAAGTTAACGAATGGCTCTAACTATAACCCCATTAAAAGTTGTTCTTCGACCCTCGGAAAAACTAACACAGACCCCTATCTGCACTAACTACTTTCAAGATCAGCCGAAGTATCTCTACTATGCCAACAAAGCAGAAGCCAATACCTTCAAGATCAACTGAAGCATCTCTACTACGCGAAGAAAGCGGAAGCCCCTACCTTTAAGAGTGACTGCACCTCGGCGAGAAGACATACTAACTTGGTCTAACCTTGGAGTAATCGCGCTAACCTCGAGGATATCTTCTTGAAACCACCCTCTAACACATCGTCTAACAAGCTGGGCGAAAAATAGCGTCAAAGCCAAGCTACATTACATGGTTCATCTGGTCCTCGTCAAGTGAAGCTCATGAAGATACCTCAAGACTCAAAATTAGGTGTAACTTACCCGCTAATTTCTTAGTTGGTAGAAGCAGCACCGACTCTCAAGCTAAAGATTGTCTTCGACGCCCTCTGTTGCGGCTTCATATGGATACCAACCAAGCATTTCTTCAACTTACTAACTCGTTGCACGTCCCATATGCTCAGTTAACACCGCAAGTGCCTCTTGAAGTGGTGGTCTGCACGTCGCCCCTAAAGATTCTTCAACTGAGTACGGAAGATCGACGACTTCTTCAGAAGCCCTAGAGAAGAACTACAAGGAAGAAGCTCTGAGTTTTTCCGAAAGCCCGATGAAAAATCTTAAGGGTGGAATACTTCGTCTTCCACTAAAAATTGGAGCTGACCCTAAAATTTTAAACCTTTCAAAAACACCGTTGGAAACTTGTTTCGATGCACTAACTCTCATTGAAGTTGTGGACTACAGATCGCCCCCTGAAGATGTTTCAACTCAAGACAAGAAACCGAAGACCCCTTCAAAAGCGCTAGATAAGACTCCGTGGCCAAAGCTTAGAGTTTTCAAAACCCCCGGTGAACAAATTTAAAGGTGGAATACTTCGTCTTCCACTAAAATTAAAAGCTAACTCTAAATTTTTTTCAACCTTGCTAAAGCACCGTTGGAGTGCACTAACTTTTCTGAAATCATGAAACCCGCTATAGGATCGCTTAGAAGCTACAGATCCAACACCTGCAATGGAGTAGTCAACCTCTTCATGAAGCTCGCCATCGGCAAAAATCTATCATGTCTCTCAGAAGCTGAAGTTGCGACCCTCTCAACAACGGCACGCCAACAGTAGAATGGAGTCTAACTTTCGTTAAGCTTTACAACCCCTCTAGTTCTGCTCTCACTAATCTCGGGACGAGATTATTTTAAGGGTGTAAGAGTCTGTAACGCCCCACTTTTGCAACCTTGTTTATTGTCCTCAATGCAAAAATTAGGGGGAACAAAAACTTTTTCTTTAGACTAATTAAGATGAATTGCCTTGATCTGTTTGTTATGATGAATTGCCTTGATCTATTGGTAGATAAATTGTCTTGATTTGCTTGTTGAGTTTTGTCTTGAGCTACCTCATAGAACAACACACCTAGTGGTTAAACAAGCAACTCACCAAATGAAACACATGTGTGGCTTAGGAAGAATTGTTTTCCTTCTTACTACATCAAACCTCTCTCCTGATGACAACATGAGTGTGCCATCTTGATTTTCTCTTTGTAGTACAAGATAGCTCAATCATCCTTAATTCAAAACTTGGGATCATCTACCCCTCATCACATCCTTCTCTTGTACCCACTCATCCTTGTTGGATTTGAGGCCATGTCGACCATCTGTGTTGACAGGCTTAAAATGTCCAAACTTTGGCAATTGATCTCCAAGCACCCACAACTGTTATTGGTGGCCTCAATACATGGATCCCATCTATGCAATACCCTCTTCAACCTCCACGTCTTGCATGTCTCAGACTAACCTTGCATCACATATATTCAACTTGATCTTCTACACTATCTGCTATTTAAAGCACTAGATCAATTTCTCCTATTTTACCTCTTGTTTTTAATCCAAGTTTAAATCTTCACAAAACCAAGAGTAGAATTGGTGGCTACATTATGTAGTAATCATCTACCCTTGAGAACATTCCTCCCTAAATTAGTTTTCTTTCTCAAACACCCTATTGTTTTTCCTTCTCTAGTTTTGATCACAAAACTACTTCTAGTTTTTTTAAATCTTTTCAAGATATTTCTTAAAAGAAAACAAAGGACTGAAATGGGTTTTGCTTTCCATCCCATTTCTACCAAGTACTGGTTTCTAAGACTTTTCTTCCTATTTTTCTTTCCTGTTTACAAAAAGGCTTGCTATGGTATTTATACCATTTCTTGTTTATTTTAGGTTTGAGAAAACTCTACTTTACTTGAGAAGGTAAGTAGAACATTTTGAACTCCTATGTTCCAACTAGTTCTCTCTCAATATTTTCAAAATTCCATTCCACTTGGGTTCATTCCCAATTGTCTCCTGGACAATTGAGGTGTGTCCCATACCTTTCAATTAAACTCTTTTTCAAATGGCAACTCTTGCACATCTTATGCACATCCCTGATCTACCCCATTGTATCCCCTCATCCTCCAATTCTTGATCAAGTAGATGATCATTTGGTACTTTCAAAATGGACTCCCTTCAACTAACCCTAGACTCAGGGAGTATTTCAAACCACTCCCATTTGACCTCTTATTTGTAGAACAACTTATATTTCATCATGCCCATCTCAATCCTCTATTCTTCTTTCATCATCACCTTGACCTCATGAATTGATGTCACCTTCATACTCCTTTTTATCTATATGTATCTACTCCTATTTTTATCATTATCAAAGTCACTCATGGACATTATCCTCTCAATATCATGCCTTGGTCTATACACAAGAATGTTGTGCACCTCTCTCATTGTTCACTTGTGTTTGGCAAAAATGGAGCCGGCCATTGTGTTGGCATGACAATTTCGGCCAGCCATTGTGCTCCTCACTTTCTTCTCTTGCAAGCCTTGTCTCCCAACTACCCCAACAATTAAATGGGCAGCCACCCACCTTGGCCAATCAAAAAAGGAGGCAGCCACCCCTCTCCCTCTATAAAAGGGGCTTGGCCGGCCACCTAGCTCCACTCCCCTTTGCTTCATTTCTTCTCACTCTACACTCCCTCACACTCTCCTTCTCCACTCCCCACGAAAATGTTGCTCCTCTTAGCTCCATGGCCGGCCATGGCCATGGAAACTACTCCAAGATGAGGCTCCCTCCTCTCTCAAGCTTTCCCTCACCATGAGAGCCTCCCTCTCACTCTCTTCTCCCCTAACCTTTGATGAATCTAGCTCCCTTTCTCTTTTCCCCTCTCACAAGATTGGATCTTGATGCAGGTGCATGTTGGTCCAAGCATGGAGAAGCTTGAGCAATCCTGAGATCTGAAGTTCTTGAGCAAAGTTCGTCCAAATCCCTGCAGTAATTTCTGCTATCTTGTTGTTTCAGATTCTGGTACGAACTTGTAAAATTCACCAAATCTCTTGTGAAGATCCAAATCGAGTGATTCAAAGTTCCCCAGATAGATGTTGAAAATATCTACAAATTGGCGTTGGTCTAATCCTCAAATTCGTTACAGATTGTCCTTGGTAAATAAAGTTCTGTAAACATGTAGATAAACTGTTTGTTAGATTTGTTCCGTTTTACAAAACCTTTTTGAACAAACTCAACTGTAGGTGAAAGCCCTCTTCGATGCCTTCATTTTGGCAGTGGTTTCACTTCGATTGACCTCCTGAAACTGAAATAGTTGACAAATCAAGATCTGGTCAGATCTGGCTTTGTCGAATTAAACCAGGAGCTTGGGAACGAATTTCTGAATGAAACAAATCAGGTAAGAACCGGCTTTTCAATACCTTTCAGATTCAGCTGACCTCATATTTTTATGAGCTATGTACGATTTTTGGTGCATTAAACAAGTTCTGTGTGTTCTGCAGATATGACTGTTAGCTTTTAAATCACCAAAAATCCATCTATGATCCTAATTGAGTGATTACAATTTGGTAGTACTACTGGATGTTTTCTTAATCATCTCAAACAAGTTTCAAACCTTTATCTGTTCTGTAACTCCAGAGGTAAAGCAAATGGTATAGATATGCAGTAATCTTGTCAATCCATTTGTGAGAGTTTCGGAAAAAATTTGAACCCAAATCCAATTGTGTATGCATCTCTGTTTAATTACCTTTCAAATGCCAGTGGCCTCATATTTTTAGGATTTTTCTATGATTTATGGCTTACAGATCTTGTTTTCACGTATGCAGTCACATTCAAAGAAATTCCTAAAATTGTAGGTTTAATATTTTTGGGTGATTCCAATTGGGTTAGTCTTGTATTAGTACTTGGCCATCTAGGAAAAATAGTATTAGTCTCTGTTCATGCATATTTGTTACTGTTAGTAATGTCTATGTGTGACATGCATTGTTGAAGCAAAACTTTTCGGTTTATTTAAAACCCTTGACCAACTCTTTTTATTAGAAATGGGCAACCTTTGTTTTATTCTTGCAAAACAAAACCTCTGCAATTTAACATTAGCTCTTTTGTTTTGCTTAAGTTTTAAATGGTAGGGCATATCACTTGCTTCCTATTCTTGTGTGGTGTTATGTGAGCAAACTAAGTTAGGAAAACTGTTTTCTACTTTTCCAAAAATGTTTGAAAATGTTTTGTGAATGTATTTGATGTCAAACTAATGCTCTTGTCCTCTTTATGATGTTATCTACCAGGGGATGTTTGTTTTATACCATGGTGATAACCGAGAAAGACAATTGCTAAGTTGTGAAACACTCATGCCTCTACTAGGTAAATAAATGGGGTTTTCTAAATTAAAACTCTTAAAGTTGTTTTGTGGTATCCCTAAGTCCTTAGTATGTTATCCCTTGGCTGCATGGTTAGTTGTGGATTGTTGCATGTTTGTTTCGTTAGTGCAAAGTGATTGATTGTGTTCCTTTTATATTTTCCGGCGATAGATGCGAACAATTCCGGAGAAGAAGAAGAAGAAGAAGAAGAAGAAGAAGAAGTGGAATCGGACAAGGATTTTATTTATGTTGTTGGGATTCTTATATTGATGGAGTTGAAGAAGTCCGGGGACAAATAAGCCAAGGCAAGCCATCTTTTGATCTCTGATTTGGTGTCTAGTTGGATGTCATTTGTTGATGTCCAAAGCACCTTGATTCTATGTGTTTTATTCTCTCTATTTATGTCATCTATGTGTGATTGCAAGTGGGGTACTCCCTAGTGGTGATACTCCACTATTGTCGTTGTGATTATGGGATGCATGGTATCATGGCCGTGCTATTCCACTTGGTCATCTTGTATGCTCAACTTGAGCATCTTCCCTCTCAAGATAGTAACTTACACCACACTCACCACTTTTGTAGTTTAGAGGTATCAATGTCATGATCTTGGTGTATTCTCAAAATGAGAGAGGTATGCCTCTGTACCATATCGGAGAGTATGTTGAATAGTGATACTCCACTATCTAAGTTGTATATTTAGCACCACAAATCTGAAAGTATAATCCTCCTTGTGTTGTCATAATACATGCTTACCTTAAGCAAGTATGATCCACTCCATTACCCCCTTTTTACACCATCTATGGCGTGATGACTCTCATCTCGGCCATAGTGCAATAGTAGTTCCACTCATGAAACTATAGGTTGGGAACCCCTCAAGGCTTACCTTGTTGTAAATGTTTGTGAAAACCTTGGGTAAGTTAACTCTACCCAAGCGTATGTTTCGGAAAGGCAAAGTTTTTGGACAAGGATGTTGGAGGAATATACCTTGGGTAAGTTAACTCTACCCAAGTGTATGTTGTGGAAAAGAAAATGTTTTGAACAAGGTTGTTCAGAGGAATATGTTTGGTTGTTGGCAAATAAAGGAAGTGTGGGTAAAATGTTTTTAAAGGAGCACTGCGTATAAGTGTACGCCAGCCCAACTTTTATCGCGCAACCACGCTACCCCAACATGGGCACGGGGCTTAGCCCTAGTTTGTTGAAGCTGGCATGAGACACCTTTCTTAACTCTCTAGGAGGGTCACGATGACCTTTGACACCGGGTTGCGCTCTGGAGGAGGCAATACACTGTCTTAACTGATAGCCGAACGATTACTGAGGGTCTTCTGTCATGGCGCTGGAGATACGCTCAAAAGGAGGTATGCTGCCGGGGTGCCGGGAAGGGGTAAGCCCGCAGGGAAGGACTCATGCTAGTGGAGACAAGCGAAAGGTTATGTTTCGGGTATCCGTCGTGGCATACATTGTTATGCGGGGATGATGCCCACCCGATAGGTATCCGGATGGTTGTGGGGAAAGTGTGCAAACTCTGCAGAGTCAAATCTATTCGAATAGCCGCGTCCGCGGTCATGGACGGGTTGCAAAGGCCTACCTTAACCGGGGCTTGAGTTTTGTTTTGATAAATGCTTTGCAAAGAAAGTGTTGTGTTGGATGTACCGGAAGGGTACGGAAAAAGGGCGTGTGTCGACCATATGGAGATGGTCGTGGAAAAATAAGACCAAGTGGGGAAATCTTTCCTAATGTTTCATGCAGAGGAACTCTTCTTTTACAAAGATATAGAGATGTCATAGGACTTCCCTAGTATCCCCATCACCTGAGATGGCGGTATACTAACTCTTCTTCAATAAAGAGATAGATATGCCATAGCTACCTTTTGAAGTATCTTCTTCAATAAAGATATAGAGGTGTCATAGTACCACTTTAGTGTCTCCATCAATTGCGATGTCGGGATGCTATATCCACAAGAGAAACTGATTCTCATTCACATGCTATATCCACAAGAGAAACTGATTCTCTTTCACATGCTATATCCACAAGAGAAACTGATTCTCTTTCACATGCTATATCCACAAGAGAAACTGATTCTCTTCCACATGCTGTATCCACAAGAGAAACTATTCTTCCTCTGTTGTCTCTTTTAGTTAGCTCTGTTAGCATCTTTCTTGATGGTTTTGTGAGTACAATTCCAATGTACTCACGGCTTTGTCCCTGGCTATTTACTTGGCCAGACTTGAATGAACACGATGGATGAAGAAGGAGTTGACGACGTCTATGCGAGCTAGGAACGTCTTCCCAGTCAGTTGCTTATAGGGTTATGGCAGATGACTTGGGTACTGCGCTGCTAAAGTGATGATGCTACTCTGATGTTTAGTTAGGCCCTTCGAGGCTATTTTGTAAGTATTGGTCATGTGACCTCACTGTAATTTTGTTATTCCGCTTTGTAATGGATGGTGTAATTTGATATCAGTTCGGTTATGTGTTCACGACACACTGATCATGGGATCGTGAACTGTATACATAATAGGGAATTTCGGACCGTTAGTCCGGGGTCCCCACACATATATCATGATGAGTACTATGAGATTTAATCAGGGCATTACGACAAAGTACATAGACCGCTATCCAGCATGCATCTATGCCTAAAAAGTCCACCTTCAGGTTATCATCCGAACCCCTTCCAGTATTAAGTTGCAACAACTGACAATTGCATTAAGTATGGTGCGTAATGTAATCAACACAAATATCCTTAGACAAAGCATCGATGTTTTATCCCTAGTGGCAACAAGACATCCACAACCTTAGAACTTTCACGTCACTCGTCCCGGATTCAATGGAGGCATGAACCCACTATCGAGCATAAATACTCCCTCTTGGAGTTACAAGTATCAACTTGGCCGAGCCTCTACTAGCAACGGAGAGCATGCAAGAACATAAACAACATATATGATAGATTGATAATCAACTTGACATAGTATTCAATATTCATCGGATCCCAACAAACACAACATGTAGCATTACAAATAGATGATCTTGATCATGATAGGCAGCTCACAAGATCTAACATGATAGCACAATGAGGAGAAGACAACCATCTAGCTACTGCTATGGACCCATAGTCCAGGGGTGAACTACTCACACATCGATCCGGAGGCGATCATGGCGATGAAGAGCCCTCCGGGAGATGATTCCAATCTCCGGCGAGGTGCCGGAGGCGATCTCCTGAATCCCCCGAGATGGGATTGGCGGCGGCGGCGTCTCTGGAAGGTTTTCCGTATCGTGGCTCTCGGTACTGGGGTATTCGCGACGAAGGCTTTAAGTAGGCGGAAGGGTAGAGTCGGGGGCGTCACGAGGGCCCCACACAACATGGCGGCGCGGGCCCAGCCCTGGCCGCGCGGCCCTAGCGTGGCGGCGCCTCGTCGCCCCACTTCGTTTCCCTTTCGGTCTTCCGGAAGCTTCGTGGAAAAATAAGACCCTGGGCGTTGATTTCGTCCAATTCCGAGAATATTTCCTTTGTAGGATTTACGAAACCAAAAACAGCAGAAAACGACAAGCGGCTCTTCGGCATCTCGTCAATAGGTTACTACCGGAAAATGCATAATAATGACATAAAGTGTGTATAAAACATGTGAGTATCATCATAAAATTAGCATGGAACATAAGAAATTATAGATACGTTTGAGACGTATCAATATCCGGCTGCGGCTGGGGCGCGCCGGAGTCTCCGCCGCCTCGGGCCCTGCGCCCGACTTGATGGCTTCTGAATTCACTGCAGTGGCCGTTTCGTCTGGTCATATCGCTGTCACTTCCGGATCCTTTGTGGTAGTGGGTGACGCGGTGTAGCCGTTTCCAGTAACCGCACTGGTAGTGGGGGCAGTTACGGCGCTGTTAATCCTCGATCGTGGCCCACGATCGCCACGTGGCGGTGCATCGTGCGCGGAAGGCGGCTATAAATGCCCTGGGGCGGTACCGAAGCGGCTACTTTGCTCACTTCGTCCCCGCGCCCAAGCCTTCTCTCTCCCGCTCGAGCAAGCTCTTTCACGCCACCGCAACTCCTCCGGCGACCTCCTGGCGAACCTCGGCGAACAAGCGCGGCCACGCTCCTCCGCCGTTCCGCAGTCGTCCGCACGCCGAACCATCGCCACGGGTCCTCGCGTATCGACGGTATGCTCTCCACCGCCGCCGTCGCCGCCGTCTCGCGGTTCTTCTTCTCCGTTCGCCCTTTCGTGGTCTTCTTCTTTTTCCTCGTCCACGGCAATGGCCCCTCCGAGCGGATCTTGGGAGGGCTCATACATGAAGGAGGACGACATCGAGCGCCTTGTGCGCCTTCGCCGGATCCCGCCGGAGGTGATCACGCGGGCGCCTGGTGATGAGGTGGAGCCGACCCCGGAACCCGGCGAGCGCGTGGTCTTCGGGGCGCACTTCGACCGGGGGCTGGGCCTGCCGGCTTCACCCTTCTTCCGCCGCTTCCTCGACTTTTTCTGCTTGCAACCGCATCATCTTCCGGCCAATGCCTGTGTCTTGCTGAGCTGCTACGTGGCCTTCATGGAGGGCTACGCCGGCTTGTGGCCGGACATCGATTTCTGGAGTCGGCTCTTCTTCTTGAAGGCGCAGACCTCAGACGGCCAACTGCGGGCCTGTGGCGCCGCCTCCATCTACTCCCGCACGGGCACGCCCTTCCCGAAGATCCCGACGGTGGACTCGGTGAAGAAGTGGCAGATGTCCTTCTTCTACGTGCGGAGCGAGAACCCATTGTTCGACCGGCTCAACCTGCCGGAGTACAACCCGACGCCGCCAGTTGGCCGGATCAACTGGGGCCACAACGCCAGGTCGACGGACCCGGACGCTGAGGTAAACCTTCTTTGGGACTTCCTGCAGGGTTGTGTCACGGAGGGTCGGCTGTGCGCCGAGGATCTCCTCTGTACCTACGCCGCCCGCCAGGTGCTGCCTCTGCAGGCACGCGTCCATAAGATTGGGCACATGTCCGGCCGGTTCGATCCGACCCGGACATCCACGATGGAGATCTCCAAGGCTCAGGTCGCTCGGCGGGTGAACTTCATCTCGTCGGCGAAAATGCCTGAGGACGGGAACTGGGACTGGGGGATGGCGCCCCACAACCGGGCGGACACGGTGGAGTTGGTGAGTCTTCGTGTATTGGCCGGATTTCGGCTTGCGGCTGCGTGGCCGGCTTTTTCCTTATGTTCCTTCTTTTTTATTTGTCTGCAGCTCTTCGACCGCCAGGGGATTGAAGACGGCGACCTTGCGCACAAACTCTGGACGGCTGACCACGTCGATCCGGCTGACCAAGCCGGCGAGGACGACCTGCCGGAGGCGGCTGACCAAGGCGGCCAAGGAGAGCACAACCCGCCGCCTTCTCCGGAGCAGTAGGAGGAGGACGAGCCGGCGTCGCCCGCCGCCTCGCCGATTCGAGCGGTGCCTCTGACCGCGAGGCCGCCTTCCACCTCGGCGACTTCCTCGTCTGCGCCCAAGGGGAAGAAGCGGGCCAGCGATCGGTCCACGGCCGCGCTGGAGGCGAAGGTCAAGAAGCAGCGCAGGGCGCGACCCAAGAAGGTTCCTGAGGCGGCCGGGTGAGTTTCTCTTACTCGTTATTTGATTCCTTTTCTTTCCTTCTCTTTTTGCTTATCTTCTCTTGTTTGGCCGACTAGGGCTGCTATAAAATTCTCCAAGGGCGGCGGCTCTCGGCCGGCTCCCCGCGTCGTGCCGTTTGTTCAGCGGCAGAGGAGGGAGTCGATGCCGCAGCCCTCATCGCGTGCGCGCACGCCATCCATCATCGTGCCGCCTGTGGTTACACCTCCTTCCGCGGGGGCGTCTTCTTCAGCTGCACCTTCTTCTACGGCGCCCGGCTCCAGCGCTCAGGGTGAGCCGGCTCGCCGCTCTGGCCCGCCGACTCTTGACGATCTCTTTCCGCGCCGCGCTCGACTTCTGGAGCCTGCGACCGGAGCCGGCAGGGGTGCACCCGGCGGGGCCGGCGATGGCGGGGCCGTGCCGCCTGCAACCGGAGCCGGCGGAGCCGCGCCCGACGTCGTCGTGCTGGATGCGAGCTCGGACGAAGCGCTGCAGGCGCCGGGGTCTGCGGTCCCGACCGGGCCGACTGCTTCAACCGTGCCGCCTCCATCTTCGGAGCCGACGAGGGAGGAGCCGGCCAGGGAGGAGCCGGCCGGGGATGAGCCGGCGCGCTCGAGCAACGCCGATGCTCGGTCGTGGGTGAGGACGGAGGGCCCAGCGGAGCCGCCTCAAGGTTTTCATGTGGCCAAGGGCGCGCGGCTGCTGAACGTGCTGTCCGCCTCCGACTCCAGCCTCGGCTCAGCCGGCACTATGGAGAAGGCTTGGCACCAGGCGGATGCATGCGAGGTGTCCAGCCGGGATGGACGTCCAGGCGTGGCGCCCATGAACATGTTCTTCTCCGGCTTCCACGCTCACCTCAAGACCAAAGCCGCCGAGACCGACGCCCACCTAGCGCGGCTGGAGAAGGCCGACAAGGTAGGTGTTTTATCTTTCTGTTATTTTTCGCAATTTTGTTGTTATCCTGGTAGCCCTCCGAGGCATGGGCCGGCTGCTTGGAGCCGGTCCGGGTTTCGCCTAGACGTCTCACTTCGTGTTTTTCTCAGATGGTCTCGGAGAGACGGACCGTCTTGTACAACCAGCTCGTGGCCAGCTATCACAAGGCCAAGATCGAGCGAGCCGACTTGGCTCGCGAGCTGGAGGCCACCAAGGGTAGGACTTTTTTCCTTTTGACTTTGCTTTTTCTTTCTCCGGTTTCATCCGGCTGGTGTCTTCTTTTGCTGACTTGCAGCTGTTGTCGCCCGGGTCCCGCAGCTGGAGGAGGATCTTCGGGCCGCCCGCGCTCAGTGTGCTGAGAGTGACCAGGCGGTTCGGAACGCCGCCACTAAGGCGCAGGAGACTGCAGGGGAGCTGGCGCGGCTGCGCCGGCTTGAGGCTAACCACCTCATTGAGCTCGAAGCCGCGAAGGAGGTGGGGCGGAAGGAGGTGGCGGACCTCAACAAGCGGCTGGAGGAGGTGGACCAGCAGCGGCTGAAACTCCGGGACGAGGTGAATACCAAGTCCAACGAGCTATCGGCCACCGCCAAGCGGTGGGTGGAGGAGATCAGCGCGCTCGACCGCGGCTTGGCGGGTGAGTCTTTTACTTTTTTCTTCCTTTCCCTTTGCCGGCTTTCGGCTGTCGGCTGCCGGCTTAGGTTGGCAACTGGCAGCTGAAACTCTTATTCTTCGATATCTCCATCTTCAGGCTAGGGGCAGTCGGTTCTTCCCGGCTGCCGCCAGTCTTCTTTTTAGACTTCGACAATCTCCATCTTCAGGCTGAGGCGATCGGTTCTTGCCGGCTCGCCGCCGGTCTTCTTTTAGACTTCGACAATCTCCATCTTCGGGCTGAGGGCGGTCGGTTCTTGCCGCGGCGCCGCCAGTCTTCTTTTTAGACTTCGAAAATTTGCATTTTTCCGTCTTTTCCCTGGCTTTGAGAGGTTTTTAACATGCTTTTTCTTTGCAGCGGCCTTCCCTGAGGCGCAAGAGGCGGCACTAGCGGCAGTCAGCGAGGCGCGAGATGCCCGGAGGCGGGCCACCGGCGAGGGAAGCTCCGACTGCTTCTCCATGGAAGAATATCTGGCGTCCATGGCCGCCCGCGTCGTGCTGATTACGATGCTCAGCTGGGAGCTCCGGAAGGCGGCGGAAGAGCTGATCCGGCTGTTATGGCCAACGGAGACGCTGCCGAAGGACCTCGCCAACCTCATCGCTTGGCTCGACAAGGCGCCCGACCGCTTCCTCGACTGGAAGGAGTCCGCCGCGCATGCCGGAGCCGACATGGCTCTCTCCTTTGTGCTTCCTTGGTATGACGAGGTCAGCCTCGACCAGCTGGAGTGTCGGCGAGCCGACGTGGAGGACAAGCTCCCGGTGGAAACGAAAACCGCCCGGCTTGCCCGTGCCTGCGCCATTGCCGACTTCATCGACAAGGGCATCTTCGTCGAGGATCCGAACCCACCGTCCGATGACGAGGAGGAGGAGGCGGAAGATGATGAGGCGGAGGACACGCCTGAGGCGAACCCGGCGGCCGGCTCTGCAACCGCTCCTCCGGCTGATCCTGATCCAGCCGGCGCTTAGATGTATCTGCGTGTAAACTTGCTTTTGTCGGGTGCATATGTAAGAATATTATTATCCTTTTATTAAGGCACACTTTAATGTGTTTTTAATCATTGGTGTGCCGGCTTGCTTTCTTTCGACTTGTTCGCTTTTTCCCATCCGCCCCACTCTTTGGCTTTGCCCTTGCCGATCATACGTCCGACTTGCGGTCCATCGCCGGATCAAGAGTGTGCCGCTGGGTGAGGCCGATAGTATTTCAGTCGAACGAGCCGAGTTCGGCAATCCGGCACTTTTATGAAGAGTTGTGCAGGAGTCAATTCGTCTTCACTCTTTCCCTTAGCCGTCTTTCGCGTGCCGGCTCCCTAAGCACTTGCTCCCGCCAGCCGGACAGCCGGGCTGCGGTCTGTAGCTGGATCGGAAGCCGGCTGTCGGGAAACCGGAGCACGGTACTAAGCCGGCCGTGTGAGAGGGTGTTAGCCAATCGGCGAAAACAAGGTAGAGTACGCGAAAAACTTGTCGAAATCGGTGCTCTTGGCGCTTGCTTTTTCATATCTTACAAAGGGAGTACAAGGGATACATACATTCCTGCTCTCAAGTATAAAATTGGCGAAGCAAGTTGACATTCCAGGGATGTTTAGTCTCCTCGTCAGTTTTGTTCGCCTTATTTTTCTTTGCCTCTTGGGCATCTATGAGATAGTAGGAATCATTGCCTACCGCCTTGATCACGATGAAGGGACCTTCCCATGGGGATGACAGTTTATGCTGTCCGGCTGTCCGCTGGATCAGCCGGAGCACTAGGTCTCCTTCTCGGAATGCTAAGGGCTGGACCTTCCGGCTGTGATAGCATCGGAGGCTTTGCTGGTAAATGGTAGATCTGGACTCGGCCATCAGTCGTGCCTCTTCGACCAGATCGACTCCATCTTCACGAGCTTCTTTGGCTTCAGCTTCAGTGTAAAGCTTGATCCTTGGCGCATCGCGCTCGATATCAGTCGGCAGGACGGCTTCGGCCCCGTATACGAGGAAGAATTGTGTGTAGCCGACTGAGCGGTTTGGGGTTGTGCGCAGGCTCCACAGTACGCTGGGCAGCTCTTCAATCCAGCAGCCGGCTGCCCGCTCGAGCGGCTCCACCAGCCGGGGCCGGATGCCGGCTAGGATCAAGCCGTTGGCCTTCTCCACTTGTCCATTGGACTCCGGATGCGCCACGGATGCTAGGTCCATTTGGATCCCCATTTCTCCGCAGTAACGCTTGAAGATGCCTTCGACGAAGTTGCTGCCGTTGTCGGTGATGATGCTGTGGGGGTAGCCGTATCTCACGATTATTTCCTTGAGGAATGTGACGGCTGTGGAGCCGTCCAGCTTCTTGATCGGCTTGGCTTCGATCCACTTGGTGAATTTATCAATCATCACCAAGAGGTGTGTCATACCGCCTCGCGCAGTTCTGAACGGGCCCACCATATCCAATCCCCATACGGAAAATGTCCAGGTGATGGGGATGGTTTTCAAGGCGGAAGCCGGCGAATGCCTTTTCTTGGCGAAGCGCTGGCAGCCGTTGCACTTCTTTACCAGTTCCTCTGCGTCCCTGAGCGCAGTCGGCCAGTAAAAGCCATGCCGGAAGGCTTTAGCCACTATGGCTCTGGAGGAGGCGTGGTGGCCGCACTCTCCCAGATGGATTTCCCGTAGGAGTTCAATCCCTTCAGCCGGCTCGACGCACCGCTGGAGCACTCCGCTTACGCTGCGTTTGTACAGCTCGTGGTTGATGATGGTATAGGCCTTGGCCCTTCTCTCAATCTGCCTGGCTTGAACCCTGTCATTGGGAAGCACACCATCGGTGAGGTACACTACAAGAAATGTGTTAACTAGTGACCTTCCTCCAGTGACCACGTGTAAACTGGTCATAACTCTATGACCATTTCACACTAAATGGTTTTAAGGCGTTTGAGAAGGTCCAAACCCTAAATCATTACAACCATTTTAATCATAAAAGTCATAATTTCATTACTCTGAATGGTCATAGAGAAAATTATACGCCTTGGGGCCATATCTTTAGATGATCACGACCCATTTAAATGGTCATGGCTACAAATTCGCCATGCTTTAAAATGATTGGTTATCCAACGTGATATGCAGACCAACAAAATAAGTTTGTTCGTGTGAGTTGATAGTGCGAAAAAAATATGCATACCACGGTAGATTGAACCTTTTTTTTTAACAACCCAGCAAAACATGCAGACTACCAATAATAAACCACATATCCATTTGTTAATCCGTGGACTTATATTTAAATGATACCTCACGCTAAATGCTGAAATAAATTTACTAGTACTAGTACTAGCTCTAGCTCTAGCTCTGTCCATAAATAGATGCCAAAAATTTATCTAAAGTTGAATGTATCTAAACACAATTTAGTGTATAGATACATCCGAATTTAAATAAATCTTTAGGGGAATGGTGTTTTGGCACATGGGAGCATATGCTCCCTTTATTTTGAAATGCATGTTACATACATTTTGTAATTTCAAAAAATTGAAACGAAAAATGCGAACGTACATCTTCACGTGCTACGCGCTCACAAAGTTGTTTCATAAAAATCCGACTTGTCGTGTGACGTGTGTAAAAAAGACAAAATTCAATGCTGAAAATAAGGCTTTTTAGGAGATAAATTTTCTCTTTTACACAGACCACAAAACATACTGGTTCCTCGCGAAACTTGACGAACGTACGTATATTGTGGAGATGTACAAGTAGAATTTTTTGTCAAAATTTTTCGACATTTCAAAATATAACTTTTTGATAAAGGGAGCATATGCACCCGGGAGCCGAATTGAATTTCCGAATCTTTAGCATTTATTTATGGACGGAGGGAGTACTAGATTTTTGAAGCAATAAGCCACCCAAATACGAAAAATGAGCGCGGAGGGGATTTTTGCGTCACACGGCGGGATATCTGCGCGCGATATCCAAAGTTTCAGATCCACAAGGCGGGGTACCTGCGCGCGCGGGACCTAACCCTAAAAGTCCATACCCCTCCACCTCTCCCGTGCGCCGCCGCCAATCTTCCTACCTCCCCCATCGTTCCGTCAACCTCCGAGCCTCACATCGGCCAGATCCGTCCGCAACAACCTCTTCTTCTATCTCCCCTCGTTCGTGCCGGTCGGATCTCGCGACCTCAAGATGCCCCAGGTTGCGCCTGACGCCGACGGCTTCATCAGGCTCGCCGAGTTCGTGGCGCTGAACGCTACCGTTGACGGGGACGACGCCGCCGTCGTGGAGGACCTGCGGCTCGCCTTTGGGTCCTTAGACGTCGACGGCAGCGGTGCCATGTCCTCCACCGAGCTTGCACACGTCCTCTACTGCCTCGGGTAGAAGGCCACCGGCATGCAGTGCCGTCGCATGGTTGAGGGTATCACCAAGAACTGCGCCGGACTCATACGGACTCATATCCTTGATCCTTCGAGGACTTCATGGTCATAGTGGCCTGATGCTGCACCGTTTTCGCCAGATCTGAGGTACCTTGTTCTATTCCAGATATGGCTTGATGCTTGCGATTTGTTCTGATACAGTGGTGAGTGTCGCATTGTGATGGATGTTTCTGTTTGATGTTGTTTCTGCAGGCTGCTGCAGTGAGGGGTTCAGCAAGTGAAGCACCACAACGTCAAGCAGAGTAGCAGACATCCGTGGGGAATTTCCATGAAAGGTTTAATTCAGGCATCAGGGCAATTGTTAGTTCAACGATTGTTAATTCTGCACATGTATATATGAGCAGCGACACCATCTCTGCACTCCTGTAGAATCAGGTTCATTCAGGACCTTTATTGTGCAGCTAGAAATCCACAGTATATCCATCTTTTATTTCAGCAAAGGTTCTTTGGGGATTTGTGGCTAGTTGTAGTTGTATTCTGTCAATGAAATCTTAGTACTTCCCCAGAGAAATTATCTGCTAGCATATGAGCTTAGTTGGCATTTAACAAGTTTACACGATCATCTCCAAAAAAAATGTAGTAAACACATATTCTGAACATTGGGACTGCAGCTTTGCTTTTCATTGCTATGTATGTCTATGCTTGCTTGCTTTCAAATCTAACGGAAGCCAATTATTGTTGGACAAATAATCGCTAAATTTAAGCTTTTTATTCAAAACTCATCAACACATATTCAGAGAAGTGTATGTAGTTCAGTATCACAAACTAGCTACCCTTGTGGACCTTCATATGAAGGCCAAACAGCCAAACAGCAATCGATGTTGCTACTTCGTACATGCATATTTAGTTTACCCGACCGTTGCTTGGTTTGCTACTGATGTGGCTAAAAAAGATGAGTAATTTGTCAAGATATTGTTGAAGGCTATTGTTTACATTGCCAAGTTCAGTAATTTGCTAATTGCTCTAGAATCACCACCTTCCTGTTTCCGACTCTGGTATAAGCTATATTGTCAACAATTCAACATAAGTGGTCTTTGTGTTGTTATATTAGGAAAATGCTAGGAATAGGGAAAACAATGGTATACGATGCATATATTTATAATATTATAATTTATGAAAACAATGTCATGTTACAGCATGAGTTTTAGTCTGTATGATCATGTATGTTAGCTACTTAGGTATAAAGCTATTCATCAAGAGATGGTTTAATTCTTACAGCAACAAGTTTTTCCACTGATTCGTCCTCGTTGGTTTGCAGGGCCAAAATTTTGGGAAGATAAATTTATTTTTGAAGTCAAAATGGAAATAGTTTGTGCAAGGAGCAGGCATAAGCTTCTTTACTCATTGCTTAATCCGGAAAAAGTGCATTCAGCTATTTCATGAGTGCCATCTAGTAGAGATGGCTTATCAGTATTGAAAATGAACATGCAATCCCATGCCTTCTCAACGCTATCTGTTATGTTTCAGGTTGTGCATCCGCTGCTTAGTTCAACTTGCCTCCACCACACCTCCCAGGCCATTCTCTCGTGCCCTCTCTTGGATTCTCTCTCAGATCCATGCAAATACAAAATACTAGAAGCTGCCTTGATTTATTCATTCCTTCACTTCATAAACCATATCTTTCCTCCAACGTTTCTAATACCTTGCATAATCTGATACCTTGTTGTCTTGTAAAGGCTGGGCAATGAAATTTTGTATTGTCTGAATTGTACACTAACAGATTAACTGTTGTAAAGTCATGGTTCAAATTTCTTGATGCTGTTGGGTTCTGTTATCTGAATATTATGTGTTGAACATGATCCTACTTGGTTTGTCCTGCTTTTAAATTGCGTGTTCTGAACCATCTGAAACTAATAATGCTAGTTTGTACTAAGGTTTTGTGTTTGATTTAGAAGCCAGGTAATGAAAATTGTGTATCCTCTAAAAAAGTACTGTATGTTCCGTGTTCTAAAGCCTGTGTGATTGGTAGTACAGTTAATTAAACTGTTGGTTTTCCTACCATGATTTGGCACAGACCTAATACTTATTGTTTGTGTTTATTTCAGAGATGTCTGTTTTCCCTGGTTTCAGAAGAAAAAAACCGCACAAGTTCCAGTGCCTGACACTAGGATGAAGATCAGCTGCGCCTGTCTAGACACAATAAGTTGAGACACAAGTGCATCGTGAGGTAACAGAACAACCAAGTCCCCTCCAGTCGGTCCATCAACATATTGCAATTATCTGGTTGCTTTATCACCTTACGATGTACCGTTATTGCTGGTACTTAATTATCTGGTGATACTATTTTTTTTACCCAGCTGGTGGTGCCCATGGAACAACACCGTTAGGTCCTCCTGGCAATACAACGACTATTGCAAGAGGAGGCCTTGGAGCGATGGGTTCAGCAGATTTTGCAAGAAATGCATCTTTTTTTGTTGCTGATTCTGTGTTAAATCCGATGAAGTTGTAAAGTAATGAATGCTCCTTGCACACATGCTGTTGTTTAACAGTAAAAAAAAGTGTTTCTATGTACATCCTGCTGTTGTGTATATTTGATCGAATTAGGAATTGCATCATATATTTGATAGCAATATTTATTGGCTGCTGTTGAAACATGAAAAATTAAAATTTGTGGAGCAAAAACAATCAGAAGCTCACCTGAACCAGATAATTTTCGGGCTTGAAAATGCTATGGCAAAATTGTATTAAACGGACTGAAATGTTGGGCTTGGCCCACGTAGCTGACCAGAATTGGTGAAGAAAACTATGATAAATGGGCTAGCTGATCACAATAGAAAACCATGATAAATGGCCAGATTTTTTGGGCTCGGCCCATGTAGACGCTATAATTGGATTGGGCTGATTTGGATTCACGACCATTTGGTTTGGTCACATATCTGCCACGTAGAATTTGCCACGTTGGATCTGATGTGGACAGACAGGCTAGCCTATGACTAAAATTTTGGTCGTAGAATCTACGACCATCAGTTTTGGTCGTAGTCCTCCACGACCATTTAAATAAAAAGGTCGTTGTGCGCCGTCAGTGATGCTCAACTGGCGACTAATATTTATTGGTCACGGCGTGGTCATAGATGGCGCACAATGACCTTCCGGTGACCAATATGGAGGGTCGCAAGTCACCTTATTTCTTGTAGTGGTAGGAGAGGAATTCTTGTGCCCATGACGGTACACATTTTATTTCAAATACGCTGACCATCAGAGCCTCCATCTTTGGAGCTTCCAGTTTCGACTGCATGGTCGCCGGGTTCAGCTGCGAAGCCGGCGGGTTCGGCTGAGAAGCCCCCGAGTTTGGCTGAGAAGCCCCCGGGTTGGACTGAGAAGCCCCCGGGTTCGCTCGTGGAGCCGGCGGGTTCGGCCGAGAAGCCCCGACTTGGGCGACGAAGCCCCGGGTTCGGCCGAGAGCCCCGGGTCAGCCGGAACGAATATGGAATCCGAGTCCGGTGACGGTATGATGGACGGCTTCCGCAGATGTGCCAAGGCAACGCCCGGCGGAATTGCTTGCCGGGTTGAGCCTATCTTGGACAGCGCATCAGCCGCCTCGTTGTTTGCTCGCGGCACATGATGGAATTCGCAGCCATCGAAGAAGCCGGACAGCTGCTGGACGTGGAAGCGGTATGAGGCCATGTTGGCGTCCTTCGCGTCCCAGTCGCCGGATGCTTGCTGTATGACTAAGTCGGAGTCGCCGAAGCAAAGAATGCGACGCACGGCTATCTCCTTGGCCGCCTCGGCCCGTGGATAAGCGCCTCGTACTCCGCCACATTGTTGGATGCGGCGAAGTGGATCTGCAGGACGTAGTCCGGCCGGTCTCCTTGGGAGAGGTGATGACGATACCGGCTCCCAAGCCGTTTCGCATCTTCGAGCCGTCGAAGTGCGGCTTCCGGTGTGTGGAGTCGGTGCACGGGCGGCAGGTATTGCATCTTGGCCCAGTCGACGAAGAAGTCCGCGAGGATCTGCGACTTGATGGCCGTGCGTGGCTCGTAGAGGATGGTATGGGCAGCTAGCTCCAAGGCCCACTTGGCAACCCGGCCATTGGCGTCCTTGCTGCCAATGTTCCGCCAGGGGTGCTGTGGCCACCACCTTGATGGGGTGCTCTTGGAAGTAGTGCTTGAGCTTCTTGGCCGCCATGTACACGCCGTAGGTAACCTTCTGGTAGTGGGGGTAATTTTGCTTCGACTGGGAAAGCACCTCGCTGAGGTAGTAGACTGGGCGCTGAACCGACTGCTCCTTGCTGGCTTCCTTGCCGGCTTCCTTGCGCTCCACCACCAGGACGACGCTGACCACACGATTGGTGGCAGCGATGTACAACAGCATCGGCTCCATTGAAGCCGGCGATGCGAGGATGGGCACAGTTGAGAGCACGCGCTTTAAGTCACGGAAGGCTTCATCCGCCTGCGGTGACCAGACGAATTTGTCCGATCTCTTCAGCAACTGGTACAGGGGAAGTGCCTTCTCCCCCAGCCGGCTGACGAAGCGGCTCAAGGAGGCCAGGCAACCAGTGAACTTCTGGACGTCTTTGAGGCACTGCGGCAGTTCCATCTTCTCGAGGGCACTGATCTTCTCCGGGTTGGCTTCAATCCTCGCCGAGAGACGAGGTAGCCCAGAGTTGGCCGGGCGGCACTCCGAACGTGCACTTGGCCGGGTTGAGCTTCATCCGGAATCTTCGCAGATTGGTGAAGGTTTCTCTCAGATCGTCAAGGAGGGTACGCGTCTCCTTGGTTTTTACAACGACATCATCCACATATGCGTGAACATTTCTGCCGATTTGATCCTGCAAACACTTTTGCATGCACCTTTGGTAGGTGGCGCCTGCATTTTTCAAGCCGAATGGCATAGTCGTATAGAAGTAAGCCCCATACGGGGTAATGAACAAAGTCTTTATTTGATCAGCCGGATTCAAAGGAATCCGGTAGTAGCCCGAGTAGGCGTCTAAAAAAGACAACGGTTCACAGCCGGCGATCGAATCTATGACTTGTTCTATGCGCGGCGGGGGAAGGGGTCCTTCGGGCACGCCTTGTTGAGGCTGGTGTAGTCGATACACATGCGCCGGGAGCCGTTCTTCTTCGAGACCGAGGACCGGGTTCGCCAACCAGTCCGGGTGCAGTACTTCCATGATGAAGCCGGCTGCGAGCAGCCGGGCGATTTCTTCACCGATGGCCTTCCTTCTTTCTTCGGCGAAGTGCCTGAGGGGCTGCTTCACCGGCTTGGCTTCAGGCCTGACGTGGATGTGGTGCTCAGCCAACTCCCTCGGTACACCCGGTATGTCCCTTGGAGACCATGCGAAGATGTCCCGATTCTCACGGAGGAAGCTGATGAGCTCGCTTTCCTATTTGCTGCTCAAGCCGGCACCGATGGTGACGTACTTGTCCGGCTGCACCGGGTCGAGCAGGATCTTCTTGGTGTTGTTGGCCGGCTGGAAGTGAGTCGTCCCAGCCGGTTGCCTACAGCCGGCATGTCCGACTGCGCGGCCTTGGCCAAGGTGACAGCGTCGTGGATGAGCTGCTTCTCGGTGGCGATGACCAGCGTCTGGGCCATCTTGGAGCTTTGCGTGGCGTGGTCCATGGAGCGGCGGTAGTCGCCGGCTACGGTGATGACCCCCTTTGGGCCAGACAGCTTCATCTTCAGGTACCCATAGTGGGGCACCGCCATGAACTTGGTCAGGGCCGGCCTGCCCAGGAGCGCGTGGTAGGGACTGACGAGGTCCACCACCTCGAACTCGATCTTCTCGGTGCGGAAGTGGTCCGGCTTCCCGAACATCACCTCCAGCGTGATCCGGCCGATCGGCTGGCAGCAGTGGCCTAGCACGATGCCATGGAAGACGGTGGGGGTGGGGCGCAACTCGGCCTCCTGGATGCCCAGCTTGCGGGCGGTGTCGCGGTAGAGGATGTTGATGCTGCTGCCCCCATCGATGAGGACGCGCGAGAAGCGCACGCTGCGCTGGGTTGTGCCAATGGTGGGGTCGAGGACCATGGCGTAGCTGCCCGGCTTTGGAAGGACAACCGGTGTGTCGCGGCGATCAAATGTGATGGCCTGCTCTAACCAGTTTAGGTACTGGGGGACCTGCGGTATGACCGCGTTGACCTCGAGGGAACGGCTCTGCTGGCTCGTCTTGTCCTCAGGCTCGGAGGTGAAGATGATGTAGGTAGCATCCTCGGCCAGGTAGCGGCCATGATGCACTTGGTTTGCCTCGTGGTGCTCGAGATTGGCGTTCTCTGCGCCGGCTTGGCCACCCGGCCCGCCGGCTGGTGGGGGCGGGGGTGGAGGTGGGAGCGGTTCGCCGCTTGTCAGCCGCTTCATGAAGTGGCAGTCGCGAGTGGTGTGGTTGGAGGGGTTCTTGCCGCTGTGGTACTTGCACGGCGAGTCAAGCATCTGCTCAAAGGTGAATTTCGGCTTCCAAGGCCGGTCTTGCTTCTGGCGCCGGCTGCCGCCAGCCGCCGCATGGTCCGACACGGCTGCCACATGGGCTGAACCGTACCAGCGGTCCGGCTGGTCGCTGTGCCGCTTGCCGCGGTAGTTGTCCCACCGGCTGCCATGAGAGGCGCCCTCGGCCGGCTTGTGGTGGTCCCGCCTGGACGGAGCCGGCGATGCTTCAGCCGGCGCTTTTCCGGCTTCTTCAGCCAGTGCGTACTTGTCCGCGATGACCATCAGGGCCGCCATGGTCTTGGGTTCGCTGTGGCGCAGCTTGTGCCACAGCATGGTGTTGGGCCGACGGCCTCCCATGAAGAAGCTGATGGCTTGGATCTCGTGCACACCCTCACAAGAGTTGCGCATCTCGCACCAGCGCGTTAGGTACGTGCGATCCGTCTCGTCCGGGCCCTGCTTGCACATTTCCAGCTGCTGGGGGCCACCTGGCCGGTGGTAGGTGTCGGTGAAGTTGCTGATGAAGGCTTCTTCGAAGTCCAGCCAGCCGTTGATGCTGCCGGCTGGGAGGTTGTTGAGCCAGGTGCGGGCGGAGCCGACCGGTATCGGGGGAGTAGCGTACCGCCCGGCGCTTGTTGCCCTCGGCGATGCCGACTGCGGTGGAGTAGTCCGGCAGCCGGTCCTCCGGCTTGGCGGTGCCGTCGTACTTGGGGGTGTCGCGCGGGAGTTGGAAGCCGTCGTTCATGGGCTCGTTGGCGATGCGGGGCCCGTAGCATTTTGGGCCGGCTAGCCGCTCTTCTTCCGCGATGCGGGATTCGACCAGCCGGTCGAGGCGATCTCGGGCGTCAGCCGGCTCGATGCGCGGGCCCAGCCGGGAACGTGCCGGCTGGCGAGCGCCGCTTGCTTCTGGAGCCGGTCGGTGTTGGCGTCTGTGCGCCGGCTGCTCGGAATCTTGCTCCTGGTTCCGGCTTGGTGGAGGCCGGCTGCGGCCGCTGTTGCCGCTGTCCAGCCGGCTTGTCCGGCTAGAGCCTGCGGGTGTGCCGCGGGAGTCTCGGCGCCGGCTTGGTGCAGGCGAGGAGGACTCGACCGTGTCCCTGGGGGCGTCCCTGCTGTTGCCTGCGGCACCACGAGCGCGAGGAGCTCTGGGAGCAATGGCGTACCTGGGGTCCCTTGCCTGTTCGGCTGCGGCGTGGCACAGCTCAGCTACCCGCCTTGTTTGGCGGCGCAGCTCTTTGATACGTCCAAAACGTATCTACTTTCCCGAACACTTTTGCTATTGTTTTGCCTCTAATTTGTGTATTTTGGATGCAACTAACGCGGACTAACGCTGTTTTCGACGGAACCGTTCCGTGTCTCGTTTTTGTGCGTAAATCCAACTTTCGGGAAAAACCTCGGGATTTTGACGAAAGGGCCTATTTTCCCGGAATAATGACGGAGCCGGAAGGGCAATTGAAGTGGAGGCCCGAGGGCCCCACACCACTGGCGGCGCGGCCTGTGGGGGCCCGCGCGGCCATGTGGTGTGGCCCCCTCGGCCGGCCTCCGACGCCCCCTTCGGACTACTTATTCGCCTCGACCTAAAAACGCACGGGGAGAAGTCGAAGTCGCCGAAACCCTCCGCAACGCCGCCACATCGCGAAACTCCGTCGCGGGAGCCGAAGTCTCCGTTCGGCACTCCGCCGGACGGGGAATTGGAGGAGATCATCACCGCCATCACCGCCAACGCCTCTCCATCAACCAGCAATGTTTCCCCATCCATGTGTGAGTAATTCCCCCGCTGTAGGCCGAAGGGGATGGTAGGGATTGGATGAGATTGGTCATGTAATAGCATAAGATTGTTAGGGCATAGTGCCTAGTGTCCGTAGATGGTACTTTTATGATATTGTTGCAACTTGGTATGCTTAATGCTTGTCACTAGGGCCCGAGTGCCATGATCTCAGATTTGAACATGTTATTATTTCATCATGATATTCATTGTTTATGGTCTTACCTGCAAGTTGTATACACATGTTGCTGTCCGGAACCAATGGCCCCGAAGTGACAGAAATCGGGACAACCGGAGGGAATGGCAGTAACATGAGGATCACATGTGTTCACGGAGTGTTAATGCTTTGCTCCGGTACTCTATTAAAAGGAGTACCTTAATATCCAGTAGTTTCCCTTGAGGCCCGGCTGCCACCGGCTGGTAGGACAAAAGATGTTGTGCAAGTTTCTCATTGCGAGCACGTACGACTATAATTGGAACACATGCCTATTGATTGATTAGTACTTGGATACCGTTTTATTATTATCTGCAAATGCCCTGCTATGATTGTTACATGAGTTTCTCTCATCCATGCAACGCCCATCATCCGTCCCCGTGCCTACAGTATTTTAATCCAGCTGTTTACTAAAATCACTATTGTTGTCTTTGTTACTCTGCTGCTGTTATTTTACTACTGCTACTGCTATAAAACTGTTACTACTGATAAACTCTTGCGAGCAAGTCTGTTTCCAGGTGCAGCTGAATTGACAACTCTGCTGTTAAGGCTTTCAAGTGTTCTTTGTCTCCCCTTGTGTCGAATCAATAAATTGGGTAATACTTCCCTCGAAGACTCGTTGCGATCCCCTATACTTGTGGGTCATCAAGACTATTTTCTGGCGCCGTTGCCGGGGAACATAGCTTTATTTGGAAGTTCACTTGGATTGATATTGTTCGCTGCAAATTCTCCATCATGGGTAAAACTCGCGATACTAAGGTCGCCATATTACCATCCACTACAAGAAAAGGTACAACTCTGAGTACCTCTGCTGCTCTTGATTCACCATCTGTGATTGATAAACTTGTTTCACCACCACATGCTTCAAATGCTGGTACTTCTGCTGAATCTGAAAACTCTCATAATACTGATAACATTTCTGTTGTGCTTGATGATAGTGGTTCATTGGGAACTTTTCTAGATGCTAAAATTGCTAGGTCTAGACAAATTGAAAATACTGAAACCCCTGATGTTACTACACCTGTTAATTCACCTGAACTTGAATACTCTAGTGATGATCTTGATGAAGATTATGTGGAACTTGATGATGATTTTATTGAAAAATGTCATGCTACTACTGATGCAAGAAAAATTAAAAAGTTGCTTGCGTAACATACTCGTTAGATATAAATTGTCTCCCGATCCTAAATTTGCCACATCTCCTATAAACATTAAGGATAAAGATTATGATTTTTCTCTTGATCTATCTCATATAGCTATTGTTGAGAAAACACCCTTTCGTGGTACTGAAAAAGAAAGTGCTGTTGAACACATGACCGAGTTATCTACTTTGAGTAGCTTATTTTCTGATGATGTTAAGATGCGTACTTACTTTGTTGCTAAAATTTTTCCATTCTCATTAAAGGATGACGCTAAAACTTGGTATAATAGTTTGCCACCTAGCTCTATTAAAATTCTAAAAGAATTGCTTGCTGTTTTCTTTCGGAAATACTTTCCTGCTAGTGCTCAACATGCTGCTTTGCAGAGAGTTTATAATTTTGATCAGGGAGATGAAGAGAAATTGCCTGAGGCTTGGGCGAGATTTTGCTCTCTTATTAGAGCTCTGCCGACCATGATTTGGAAAAGCATGATTTACTTGATATATTTTATAGTGGACTAACCATTGAGTCTAGGGCATACCTGGATAGTTGTGCTGGTTGTGTTTTCGGGAAAAGAACTCCGGACGACGCTGAAGAATTATTGGCTAAAATAGGCCGGAATTATGATGATTGGAATACACCTGAACCAACTCCAACGCCAATAGTGAAGAAGAGGGGTTTAATTAAATTGAATGATGAAGATATGAGGGAAGCCAAGAAGTCTCTTAAGGAGAAAGGTATTAAATCTGAAGATGTGAAGAATCTGCCTCCCATAGAAGATATATGTGAGATAATTCCCCCTTCATCCATGATTGAGGTAAATTCCCTTCGACGCTTTACTAGGGAAGATATTCCGTATTCAAAACCTCCTCGCGCAATGCTTAGATGAGTTTGATAATTATATTGTTAAGCAAGAAAATTTTAATATGAGAGTAGAGAATCATCTAATGGAAAATTCTCAAGCTATTAGTCAATTGCATGATATTGTGGAGAGAACCTCCAATGATGTTAAGATGCTTGTTAAACATTTTCATATGATTCAAACTCAAATTGATCAACTCACTAAAGTGCAAAATGACTTGCTAGGAAATAATGCTAAAGAAAAACATGCTTATGAAGTAACAACTAGAGGTGGTGTCTCTACCCAGGATCCTCTATATCCCGAAGGGCATCCCAAAAGAATTGAACAAGATTCTCAACGCATTGAACCTAGAGCTCATTCTAGGAAAAAGAAGAAGAAACATAAAAATGTTGTAGAATCCTCCGAACCCGTTAATGATCCTAATAGTATTTCTATTTCGATGCTGAAACCGAAAGTGGTAATGAACATGATAACGATGAAGATAATGATAAGAATGATACTCCCGATAAAGAAGAGGTTGAAAAAGAACTCGAAAAGCATGCTAAAAATAAAAAGTATACTAAAGAAGATTTTATTGCCGAGAAACATGGTAATGAAAGAGAACCTTGGGTGCAAAAGCAAATGCCTTTTTCCTGCTAAGAAACTAAAATCAAAGGAAGAAGAACACTATAATAAATTCTGTGATTGGATGAAACCTTTATTCTTGCAAATTCCTTTGACTGATGCTATTAAATTGCCTCCTTATTCAAAGTATATGAAAGATATTGTTACTAACAAAAGAAAAATCCCCAATGAGGAAATTTCTACTATGCTTGCTAATTACTCTTTCAATGGCAAAGTTCCAAAGAAGTTGGGCGACCTGGTATACCGACTATTCCTTGTTCTATTAAGAATAATTATGTTAGAACTCGCTCTATGTGACTTGGGAGCCGGTGTTAGTGTTATGCCTTTTTCTCTTTATAAGAGACTTTACTTAGATAAGTTGATACCTACTGATATATCTTTGCAAATGGCTGATAAATCTACTGCTATTCTTGTTGGTATATGTGAGGATGTTCCTGTTCAAGTTACTAATAACTGCTTGATATTAACCGATTTTGTTGTGTTGGAAATTCTCGAAGATGATAATATGTCCATTATTCTTGGGAGACCTTTTCTTAACACCGCAGGGGCTGTTATTGATTGCAATAAAGGAAAGGTTACTTTCAATGTTGATGATAAGGAACACACCGTCTATTTCCCAAGAGGATTGAAAAAGCGTGCGGAGTTAATACTATCTCTCATGTGAGAACTATCAAAGTGGGAACCATCGATTGTCCTATATATGAGCCTAAAGAAGAATATCAAACTCTTGTGATTGGATCCATATCAATACAATTCAAGGTAACATGATTGATTTGAGGTTTATTTCTTCATATGCTATGTAAAATTTATTTGGTGGCAAGACTTGATCAACCTCGTCAACAAATACCTTTTATATGCATAGAGGAGGTAAACAACATCTCTTTCTTCCTCCACTTGATTTAGTTGCTGTAGCATTTTTAATTTGCAAAGTTTCTTAGTTGATTTGAGATTTCAAAATTTTCCTGGCCAGTAATAATAAATTTAATACCCAGAAAATGTGCATTTTTCAAAGTTTTCAAAAATTCGCGAAAATTACACCGTTGGTCCTATTTTTCGACGAGGCACTCGGGAGCACCGGAGGATGACCTGTGGGGCACCGGAGGGCGCCAAACCACAGGCCGGCGCGGCCAAGGAGGTGGCCGCGCCACCATGTGGTGTGGGCCCCTCCTTGCCCCACTTTGTCATCTCTTTCTCCCAGCACCTTCTCTCTCCCGAAAAAACTCGTACCAACTTCCTCCCACTCACGTTTTTGCTCAAGAACTCCAGATTTTTCGATCTCCTTGTTCAGCTCAGATTTCCTGTTGAAATTTGGCACATTTGCTCCTTGGTATGTGACTCCTCCACCCATCCAAGTAGAATTTTGTTTGGTTGAGTATATCTTGAATATTTTGCTGCTGTAGGTAACATGTTTAGTGAGCTTGCATGCTTGTTCTAAGTGGTAGAAACTAGTTTTGATGCATGATTAGTACTCTAGCAAGTTCTTATAGTAGTTCCCCTCAATTATATGTCACCAAATCAAGTTTTATATTGTTTGTTGAAAATTTCAGAAAATGGAAGGAGGTAGGCACCAACTCAACCAACATGAGTTGGAGGTGCCACAGGTCATGAGAGTTCACCGAGAAGAAGGAGTATATCCCACTTACTATCCGTGTGCGGATTTCATGAGGAGTGCAGGGATCTTGCAGGACGTCCGAAATTTAATCTCTCGTGCAGGATTGGATGATTTTGTTGATGGGGAACCATGCCAATATGTGAAGCTGACTATGTCAGTAGTGCAAGATTTTAAATTCAATTGGTCACGATCTAACCCCATGGTTCAGTACAAAATTTATAATAGAACTGTCAACTTGCCATTCAGTGATTTTTGTGCAGCAATCAAAGTGCCACAATGGGGATCGTGCGAGAAGATAAAGGGATCGCCGCAAGAGCTCTTGGACCTCTTCAAGATGATTTGTCATGGAAGGAGTTTCTCAGAGGATGATGGTAAAATCAGTAGTATTCATTTCCCAGCTATTCGTTACTTCGCCTATTTCATTACCAAGTGCGTTCTAGCGAGAAAGAATGGAGGTAAAATAACTATCCCGGATCTAGCCTTTCTAGCTGCTGCATTACAAGGTAATAGGACTTATAACTTGGGAGCTTTGATAGCCAACAGACTTGCCACTAACCGTGAGAAGGGAGGAATTTGTGGGGGTATCATCGCCTCTCGCTTATTAGCTATGCATAATGTAAGACCTCGCCATCTTGATATTCCGCTCCCTATGGAGAAACTTGACATAGCTTCCATGATTAAGCATGAATTTCTTTCTAATTCGTCTAATTTAGGGAACCTGTATTATAGAATAACATTTTACAAGAAAACTTGGACAAGGACTAAGAAAGTTGAAAAATTAGTAGGATTGCCTGCACCTTCTCTGTTTAACTTTGATTCCAGGGAGGATTGGTCAGTCACGGAAAGTGCGGTTAATGCATACATAGAGGGAGAAAGCCATCGTGCAGGAGGAAACACGGAGGAGGTCGAGGAACACCTCGATTCGACATCCGATGCAGCAAGCTCTTCGCATCAATACATTGGGCATGAGGAGCCCCCACGCTTTTCTTCTGCATCGGTACCTTATTATGAGTACTCCATGTATGATCCACCGGCGTGGAACCCAGACCCTCGATGGGGTTGAACTCCACTTAGGCCAAAAGCCTAAGCTTGGGGGGAGGTATACCGGCATCACTCATTCTTTGCATATTATGATTGTTGGATACTTGTATATACTTGTTTAGTTTCTTTGGGTGGTTTTCTAATGAGAGGAAGATGATATTTGGGGAAGTGCTGCCTGAAAACAGATTCTGGGCTGTTACCGTAAAAATTCGTGCGCACAGCCAGAACGTTATTTTGAGTTGAAAATTTTTGTGCAGGTTCCCCAGGTTGTTATCTAACTTTCATTAGTTGAACACTTTTTGAACTGAGCAACGTAAGATTTTTGTAAAAATCGATTTCTGTACTGCTGCCAGGTTTTGGCAGATTTCTGCCATCTTGCTTTTCTGTGTTTCTTTTAGTTTGCTATTTCTTGTTCTTGCTTTGTTTCTTTCCCAAAACACAAAAAGACCAAAAATATTTCTGTTGTTTCTCTTCATCATTTGGTTATCTTGGTTTCTTGCATTTGTTTCGCTTTATTTGCTATTGCTAGTTTGCTATAAGAAAACCCAAAAAGATTTTGCTTTGTTTGCTTGTTTCCTTTTGTTCTTATTCTCAAATTCGAAAACACCAAAAATATTTGCTGTTCTTCTTTGGTTTGTAAAGTTCTTTATGAGTTCAATGGTCTTTGGTGGCTGGAGCGTGGTTTTCATTTCATATTATCCAAGCTACACAAGTGAAAAGGCAATAATGACGATCTACGACAATCTGATTGTGGTGAGAGGCTGGTATGAACTCTATTTGTTTTCATTTTTGTACATATACTCATCCATGTGAGCATGCTTAGTTGGTTCATGTGAGGTAAATGTTATTTAAGAAAGTCTAGTAGTTCATGATCTCTCATGTTTAGCTCCAATCTATTAATATGAGTAGCATGTCATGGATGTTTGCTTGCATTGTTTTATTCATAAGTAAGTATGGCATTGTGGTATCCTCCCCTGAATAATTCATTTATATCGACTTGGCACATGCTCACGCATGCATATGACTGAACAAGAGTCAATTAAGCCTCAATGATTTACATTGTTTCAAAGTTCTTGTATCACTTTTATGCCTCAGTTAATTTATTTTGCCGCAAGCATGATTATGACAGTTATTGCTCTCTTGATTTGTCGCTCCCTAGTCTTTTGCTAGCCTTCACTTGTACTGAGCGGGAACGCTGCTCGTGCCTCCAAACACATGAAAACCAAGTTATTCCAGAGTGTCCACCATAAATACCTATGCATGGCATTTCAAACCATTCCAAGTAAATTCTCATGCGCTACCTTTAAAACCTTCAAAATGCTTCTTAATTTGTGTTAATGTTTCATAGCTCATGAGGAAGTATGTGGTGTTTAGCTTTCAACTTTGTCATTTACTTTTGACGGACTCTCATATGGAATAGTGGCACATCCGCTTATCCAATAATTTTGCAAAAAGAGCCGGCAATGGGATTCCCAATCCCGAATTAATTAACTTAAATAGACACTCCTCCATGGTTTGTGATTGTTGGACGGCACCCGAAGGATTCGGTTAGCCATGGCTTGTGTAAGCAAAGGTTGGGGGAGTGTCATCATCATAATAAAACTAAACTTAAAAAAAAGGGCACTCCTTCATGGTATGAGATTGTTGGCAGGCACCCGAGGATTCGGTTAGCCATGGTTTGTGTAAGAAAGGTTGGAAGGAGTGCCACATAAAAATGCAAATAATTCATGGGAGCCGCTCTTGAAAGTCCGGTTGGCGAGGTAGTTGGTGTACCCATTACCATTCGTTGACAACAACAAACACCTCTCAAAATAATTTTAATCCTCGCTTTACAAATGAAAAGCTCTAGCGCATGTTAATCCCTCGCTTCCCTCTCGCGAAGGGTCAATCTTTTACTTTTATGTTGTGTCTCCATCCTTTCTTTGAGCACTTTCTTGAGAGCACACCTGTCATTCTTAGTATAATATGCTTGTCTCAAAATATGATTGATTGTGGTATAACTTTGATGCTTTTATCTTTGACAATCACTACTTCTAGTCTTTCTATGAACTCCGCAGGTGCCCGGGCATTTATGTTTTGCCAATCAAATACGAGCAAGCGAGATACCACTTTATCATACTCTCTTATGAACATTGCAATCCTCGCTTATATACATGATTCATGATGCTTATTATTAATTGTTGGTACCTCTTCATGATTGACATAGTCTGTTAGATGATCTTATTTGCATGTACCTTATTATGAACTCGCTCAAGTATTAGCCATATCATGAGAATATATACATCATATGAGCAAATGTGTTCGTGAAAGTTCTTTTATCGCTCAGTTGTTAACCGAATTGCTTGAGGACAAGCAATAAGCTAAGCTTGGGGGAGTTGATACGTCCAAAACGTATCTACTTTCCCGAACACTTTTGCTATTGTTTTGCCTCTAATTTGTGTATTTTGGATGCAACTAACGCGGACTAACGCTGTTTTCAGCAGAATCGTTCCGGTGTCTCGTTTTTGTGCAGAAATCCAACTTTCAGGAAAAACCTCAGGATTTTGACGAAAGGGCCTATTTTCCCAGAATAATGACGGAGCCAGAAGGGCAATTGAAGTGGAGGCCCGAGGGTCCCACAGCACCTGGCGGCGCGGCCCAGGGGGGCCCGCGCGACCATGTGGTGTGGCCCCCTCGGCCGGCCTCCGACGCCCCCCTTCGGACTACTTATTCGCCTCGACCTAAAAACGCACGGGAGAAGTCGAAGTCGCCAGAAACCCTCCAGAACGCCGCCACATTGCGAAACTCCATCGCGGGAGCCAGAAGTCTCCGTTCTGGCACTCCGCCGGGACGGGGAATTGGAGGAGATCATCACCGCCATCACCGCCAACGCCTCTCCATCAACCAGCAATGTTTCCCCCATCCATGTGTGAGTAATTCCCCCGCTGTAGGCCGAAGGGGATGGTAGGGATTGGATGAGATTGGTCATGTAATAGCATAAGATTGTTAGGGCATAGTGCCTAGTGTCCGTAGATGGTACTTTTATGATATTGTTGCAACTTGTTATGCTTAATGCTTGTCACTAGGGCCCGAGTGCCATGATCTCAGATCTGAATATGTTATTATTTCATCATGATATTCATTGTTTATGGTCTTACCTGCAAGTTGTATACACATGTTGCTGTCCGGAACCAATGGCCCCGAAGTGACGAAATCGGGACAACCGGAGGGAATGGCAGTAACGTGAGGATCACATGTGTTCACGGAGTGTTAATGCTTTGCTCCGGTACTCTATTAAAAGGAGTACCTTAATATCCAGGAGTTTCCCTTGAGGCCCGGCTGCCACCGGCTGGTAGGACAAAAGATGTTGTGCAAGTTTCTCATTGCGAGCACGTACGACTATAATTGGAACACATGCCTATTGATTGATTAGTACTTGGATACCGTTTTATTATTATCTCGCAAATGCCCCGCTATGATTGTTACATGAGTTTCTCTCATCCATGCAACGCCCATCATCCGTCCCCGTGCCTACAGTATTTTAATCCTCGCTGTTTACTAAAATCACTACTGCTGTCTTTGTTACTCTGCTCGTCGTTATTTTACTACTGCTATCGCTATAAAACTCGTTACTATCGATAAACTCTTGCGAGCAAGTCCGTTTCCAGGTGCAGCTGAATTGACAACTCCGCTGTTAAGGTTTTCAAGTGTTCTTTGTCTCCCCTTGTGTCGAATCAATAAATTGGGTAATACTTCCCTCGAAGACTGTTGCGATCCCCTATACTTGTGGGTCATCACTCTTCTCCTTCGAGGAGGTTCAGCTCTTCGGCAGCGGCTTCGGCTGCGAGCATGTTCTTGTCGGGGGTGTTGTACACGGGCAGCTCCGCGGATGGAGTCGGCGCCTCCGCGGTGGGATCGCCGCCTGCGGTGAGCGGAGAGCTCAGCTTTGCCTGGACTTCTTCCAGCCGGGATGGTGGCGCGGGCTGCTTTGGGCCCGAGCTGGACGCGTGGCGCCCGTCGACGTTGCGCTCCAGGTTGGGGCCGCGGACGCGCGCGGACTTGGTGGGCTGCTCGTCGCCGGTGGTCATGACTTGCACGACGCAGGGGCTGGCGAGGGCGCTGCTGGTGCCGGCTCCTGGAGGAGGGCTTCCGCAGCACAGCACCTGCCGCGGGTAGCGTGGCGGTGCGACGGTAGCGACGTAGACGTCGTGACCGCCGAAGGAGATGACGCTGCCGCCAGCAGGGAAGGGCCTGTCGGCGAAGCAGCCAGCGTTGTCGCTGACGCAGTCGAGGGAGCCGAATCTCCATATCAAGCCTGAAGCGACCCGCTCGCCGGTGGTGATGGTGAGGCCCGTCCGGATGAAGACACCGGCCGCGGACGCTGAAAGCCCCACGGTGGGCGCCAAATGTCGTGGTATCGTCACGGCATATGCCATAGGGTGGCTAAAGAAGGTGGTTCCTAGATGGTCTCATGGCGGTATCCGGATGCGGGTATGGGCACGAGCGACACGGCGACGTACCCAGGTTCGAGGCCCTCCTGTGGAGGTAACACCTCTACTCCTGCTATGAGTGTATATGATGTATCACAGTACAATGGTGATCCTAGAGCTGTATCCGGCTGCTCCTGGGAGGCTAAGGGAGACGATGGTCTCTCTCACAGGACAGCGCTAAGACTAGAATGAGTAAGAAGTGATCGATCCTCCCCCGCACGAGAGGGGTAGTGCAGCTTATATAGACGCTGGCACTTTACATAAAGTCCCTATGACCTACTGGCCGGCTGGCCGGCTCCGGTTTCCCGCTCCTTCCCGAGGCGTTGACGTCAGGAGCCGTTGAGGCCTCATGGCCTGTCCCATCTGCCTGCCGGAGTCAGCGGTATGGAGAGGAAGAGTCCCTGTCGCCATCATGACCTATAGCCGTACGGCGCCATGATGCCCTGTCCGGCGGAGGCACCGTTGCTCTCATCGTGCCCCACCCTTTACGGAGAGTGAGATCATCGTGGACTTTAGGAGCCGGACTACCTTTCCAGTTCCTTCTCCTGCAAGCCTCACCAACTCGGACCATGTCAGGGAGAAACAAACCAAGCCGGATATGGCAAGTTGAAGCCGGCCCAGCCACAGCGCAGTCGGCTGTGGCCAGGCCAGCGTGGACTTTGAACCAGCCGGCTCCCAAGGCAGTCGGCCACGGCTCCAGCCGGCTGCTCCTCAGACGGCCTTTGCCGTGGGCCGGCAGGCCTTGAGCCGGTTGTTCTCAGTCCTTTGCCCTACCCGGGGTCTTCCCCCCGACAAAATAGCATATGTTTGAGATTTCTTTATGCATTATGGGGGGAGGGATAGCTCAATAAGTTTAAACCGCACTCCCCCTATGTTCATGCGTGCTTTTCATGTAGACATATAGCTAAAGAGTGGTATGTGCGCACGACGGTCAAGCAAAGTTTGACGGATCAATGATATTTAGCTCATGCCTCAACTCAATAAAACGCTTCTCATCCAAGGGCTTTGTGAAGATGTCCGCCAATTGCTCCTTGGTGCCAATGAAGGATAGAGCAATATCTCCGCGAGCAATGTGATCTCGAATGAAGTGGTTCCTTATCTCAATGTGCTTCGTCTTGCCATGGAGAACCGGATAGTAGGCGATCTTGATGGCGCTCTCATTGTCACACAGAAGAGGAACCTTGCTATACTCAAGTCCATAATCCCGCAAGGTTTGCCTCATCCATAAGATTTGGGCACAACTACTCGCCGCGGCAACATACTCGGCTTCCGCGGTAGAGACGGAGACACATTTGCTTCTTCGAGGACCAACACACCAAAGATCTTCCAAGAAAGTGACAAGCTCCGGATGTAGACTTCCTATCAACCTTGTCTCCCACCCAATCAGAATCGGTGAAGCCAACCAATGAGAAGTTCGTGTCCCTTGGGTACCATAGTCAGAAATTTGGGGTATGAACTAAATATCGAAAGATCCTCTTTACCACCATGATATGGATTTACTTCAGACTTTCTTGAAACCGTGCACACATACCAAGGCTTAACATAATGTCCGGACGAGAAGCACAAAGGTAAAGAAGCAAACCTATCATCGAACGATAGAGCTTGGGGTCCACCGCCTTGCCGGTCTCGTCAAGAGAGAGTTGACACTTTAGGTGCATAGGGGTTCCTATACCGTTGGCCCCCTTCATATCGAAGCTCTTGAGCATGTCTTGGAGATACCTTGCTTGATTGATGAAGGTGCCTTGTCGCATTTGCTTGATCTCGAACCCGAGGAAGTACTTGAGTTCCCCCATCATCGACATCTCAAACCTATTAGTCATCAACTTAGCAAACTCATCATTAAACTTTGTGTTAGTTGAGCCAAATATGATATCATCTACATAAAGTTTGCATATGAAGAGCTCCCCATTGACTTTCTTAGTAAAAAGAGTGGGATCGATTTTCCCCACTTCGAAACCACGGTCTTCAAGCAGTTCCTTTAGATGCTCATACCAAGCTCTAGGAGCTTGTTTGAGACCGTATAGGGCCTTTTTGAGCTTGAAGACATGGTCCGGGAAATGGGGGTCCTCGAACCCCGGGGGTTGCTTCACATATACCTCCACATGTAAAGGACCATTAAGAAAAGCACTCTTTACATCAATTTGTTGGAGCTTGAAACCATAGTGAGCGGCAAATGCCAAAAGGATACGGATGGACTCAAGCCTTGCAACGGGTGCAAAGGTTTCACCAAAGTCCATGCCTTCAACTTGAGAATAGCCATGTGCCGCCAATCTTGCTTTGTTGCGGATGACAATGCCGTGTTCATCTTGCTTGTTATTGAAGACCCATTTGGTGCCAATAACATTGCGGCAATGATTGGGTCGCTTCATGAGAGTCCACACATCATTCCTCTTGAAGTTGTTGAGTTCCTCTTGCATTGCAATCAACCAATCGGGATCTCCAAGTGCATCGTTGACCTTGAGTGGTTCCACCATAGAGACAAAGGCGTGGTGCTCACAAAAGTTTGCTAGTTGCCTCCGGGTAGTGACCTTGCTCTTTAAATCTCCAATGACATTACGCAAGGAATGAGACTTGAGACGCAAATGTCTTGTAGTAGTATCTTCACGGCGAGTATCGGCTATAGGAATAGGTTCTTGTGAGACCTCTTGATCTTCATCATGGTTTAGGTCCTCCCCTTGACCCTCATTGTTGTTGTATGGGGCATCATCATCATCAACATGAGAGCCGGATGACTCAGGGGTATTGGGAATGGTAGTATCCACAAAGATCGTCCCCGAACCATTCGGTGAAGAACTTGAAGCATGACCTTGGTCACTTGGTTTCGGTTGTTGTGGTAGATGAGCGGTTGTTGTTGTTGTTGTTGTTGTTGATGTTGAACTTGAGGTTGAAGTAGTGGTTGGCTTGCACTTGATTGTTGTTGTTGTTGATGTCGAACTTGAGGTGGTTGTAGTGGTTGGCTTGCACTTGTTTGATCAATGTAAGAAGCTTGGCCTTGTGGTGTAGATGGCTCCACTTGGGTGGAACTTGGTCCTTCCCCGGTACTCATAGAAGGTAGCTCTTGAGGTCGGCGAATGCCAACACCCATCCTTCCTACGGCATCCGGGGGAATTGCATCTCCTTTCTCACAAGAAGCGCTTCGCTCCTCCAAAGATCTATCATCTTCATCGAATGTCACATCACAAGATTCTACAACTTGCCCATTTGACTTGTTGAAGACTCTATAGGCGTGAGAATCCGTTGCATAGCCAAAAAAGATTCCTTCTTGAGCTCTTGAATCAAACTTGGATAGACGTGTGTCCTTGACAAGCACATAGCATTTGCATCCGAAGACCTTGAAGTATGACACATTTGGCTTGTCCCCGGTGAGGATCTCATATGGTGTCTTCTCTAGACCCTTGCGAAAGTAGAGTCGATTAGTAGCATGGCATGCGGTAGAGATAGCTTCCGCCCAAAAGTTATAGTTGGACTTGTACTCCATCATCATTGTTCGAGCGGCTTCGATTAAGGTTCGATTCTTCCTTTCGGCGACCCCATTCTGTTGGGGAGTATATGGCGAGGAGTATTGATGTTGGATTCCTTCTTCGCCGAGGAAGTCATCCAAGGTGTAGTTCTTGAACTCCATTCCATTGCCGCTCCTTATTGCGAGGATCGTGGTGTTTTACTTGCGTTGAACTTGGTTGGCAAACTCCATCATGGTCCATTGAGTCTCACTCTTGTGCTTGAAGAAGAATACCCAACAATAGCGTGAATAGTCATCAACGATGACAAGGCAATATTTCTTCCCTCCAAGACTTTCATGAGATGGTGGACCAAAGAGATCAACATGTAGGAGCTCCAAGCATCTTGTGGTAGAGATGGTTGTCTTGGCCTTGTGAGGAGCTCCATGCATTTTTCCTTGTACGCATGCCCTACAAACACGATCTTTGCAAAAGGAAACATCTTCTTTTAGTCCGAGAATGTGGCCTCCCTTGTGGAGACTTTGCAAAGTCCTCATGTTGACATGGGCTAGTCGGCGATGCCATAACCAACCCTTGTCACCTTTAGCGAATAGGCAAAGAGCGGAAGATGTCTTCTTTCCGGAGAAATCAACAACATACAACCCGCTCTCCACATATCCAACAAAGGCTACACATAGTGTCTTGCTCCACAAGAGGACCACCATATGTTCATCGAAAAAGGTACAAAGACCCATACGTGCAATTTGATGAACGGAAAGTAAATTGTAACCAAGAGTCTCGACAAGGAGGACATTCACAAGTGAGATGTCGGGTGTTACCACCACCTTGCCGAGACCCAATACCTTTGAGCTTGTGTTGTCGCCATATGAAACGGTAGAATGAGATGGCTCGAGGTCGACAATAGTTTCCTTGCTTCCGGTCATATGACTTGTGGCTCCACTATCAACCACCCATTTAGCACCACCGGAAGCATAGTCCTACAAGGAAGCAAGTTTTGGATTTAGGTACCCATTTTTCAATGGGTCCTATCATGTTAGTAACAAGGGGTTTGGGAACCCAAATAGTCCAATCAACATTTTCCTCTTGAGGACCAATAAAGCGAGCACAAATATGTCCATAGTAATCAACAAAAAGAACATGAGAAGGGTTGTTGGAGCCGGCGAATCCCTTTGTGTTGGAGTCGGGAACTCCACCCCTTCTTGAGTGAGAATCGTCTTCCTCATGATTGATCCTCATGTTCTCCTTATTCTTCTTCTTCTTGGTCCTCCTTCTTCTCTTCCTCTTTGGCTTGGAAGCCACTCCTCCTTCATTGCACGAGCCCTCATTGGCTCCATCTTTAGCTTCAACGACTCCCTCCAAGTATTGGACTTGGATTTGGAGTCTATCAATCTTGTCCTTCAAGCGATTTACTTCATCTTCATGCTCCGGGTGAGGGTGAGTGATATCGAACACTTGGACCTCCTTTGCCTTGTTCACCCGGAAATGCTCCATCAAATATTCTTCTTGGAGAGAGTTCATCTTCATGAGTAGGCGCTTGTGGCTCTCTGACTTGGCAATGTCACCTTCATGATTGCAACAAGCACGGTCCTTGCTCAAAGGAAAGTACTCCTTCAAGGCTTCTTCTTGCATTGAGTTGACCTCCATGAGCTTGGCTTTGCTCCCCTTCAAGGAGTAAATTTCTTCCTCATGGTCACAACAAGTAACCTTCTCTTTGCTCATGCGGAGGTACTCCATTAAGGACTCTTCTTGCATGCTGTTCAAACTCAATAGCTTGGCCTTGGTATTCTCAAGAGCGGCAATTTCTTCTTCATGATTGCAACACAAAGTCTTCTCCTTACACAAACGGTAATACTCATAAAAGGCTTCTTCTTGAAGAGCATTGACCTCCAAGAGTAAAGCATTGTGCCTCTTCAAATAAGCAACTTGATCAACAAGCTCATCACAACATGAGTTCGGGCCTCCATCATCTTTCTCCTTGTGAGCTTCCTCTTGAGGATGATCACATATCTCGGAGAGAAGCACATACTTACTTGTGACGCCCCGCAACCGGTACCATGAGGATTCTAGCGATCCCTCCAAAATCCGCACGATATCGATTCTGAGACGCCCTCCGATACGACGTGCGCGACGAATCACACATGTGATGCCAGAGGAATTAACACGAGCGGTAACATTACAACAGGATTACAATAGAGCCCACAAGAAACATATATTACAACAACGACTCCAACGAGTCAAGATACAAATATACAATATAAATATCTGAATCATGCAGAAGATCAAATACGTCCGAGTACGGACAAGATACAAATTGGAGTAAGAAACCTGAAGATAAACGATGGCGTCCATAACCCTGCCCAGGCCAAGCCGGAAGGGTAACCTTGCTAGCATCGTCCTCACCGAACATAACTTCATACCTGCCCGGTTATGTCCCAAAGAAGCAGCAATAAGTACGGGTTCGTACTTAACAAGACTTCAAGATGTATAAGCATTCGTCAACCAGTCGTCCTTTGTACTTGAGGCACGCAGGGGACTTAGAGGACGCAAGAGGAATGTCATAGGCAATATGGTGGGGTTAAGCGGCAGCGCGCAAGCACTAAAAACCTATAGAGACACTCTACAACATTCATCTAATCAGAGAAGGGGAGAGAGCGCATAAACTAACAGTTCTATACTCTGCAAACATAACAAAACCGATGTGTTCCCCACTCGCAAGGAAGTACTTACAAAGGCACTCACACGGTGGACAAGTTTTATTAGGTAACCGTTGTAGTAATGCTATATTACGATGCAAGTTATTAGCAAGTTATTATCAGCAACATAGAGGTGTAAGTTGTTCTATGATCGAGTTAAACAGCTCCAAGTCATCCATAACCGCGTACACGGCTTATCGATAAGATGTACACCCTGCAGGGGTTGCCCAAATGTAACCATACGCATGCTCGACCCACTTACGACAGGTGGATGTCTCACAACAAGACTGTTCCCATTTCAACAAGAAAGTCTAGGGGGGCCACCCAACTAAGCTACCCGTGACGAAGTTCGGCCATACTCCGAGACGGACTCAGAGGTTTGCGCTGGCGGCTGATACGTCTCCAACGTACCTATAATTTCTGATGTTCCATGCTTGTTTTATGACAATACTTACATGTTTTGCTCGCACTTTATAATGTTTTTATACGTTTTCCGGAACTAACCTATTAACAAGATGCCACAGTGCCGCTTCTCGTTTTCGTTGTTTTTGGTTCCGTAAAGGCTGTTCGGGCAATATTCTCGGAATCGGACGAAATCAACGCCCAGAACCTTATTTTTCCCGGAAGCTTCCAGAGAGTCAGAGAGGGACCAGAGGGGAGCCCTGGGGGCCCCACACGTGGTGGCGGCGCCGCCCAGGGGGGCGCGCCCCCCTAGTGTGTGGGACCCCTGTGGCCCCTCCGACTCCGCCTCTTCGCCTATTTAAGCCGTCCTGACCTAAATCTTCGACACCAATGGACGAAACTCCAGAAATACTCCAGGGGCGCCGCCGCCATCGCGAAACTCCGTTTCGGGGACGAAGTCTCTGTTCCGGCACCTCGCCGGGACAGGGAAGTGCCCCTGAAGCCATCTCCATCAACGCCACCGCCTCCATCATGCTCCGTGAGTAGTTCCCCCATGGACTACGGGTTCTAGCCGTAGCTCGTTGGTACTCTCTCCCCCATGTACTTCAATACAATGATCTCATGAGCTGCCTTACATGATTGAGATTCATCTGATGTAATCGGTGTTGTGTTTGTTGGGATCCGATGGATTGTTACATTATGATTAGTCTATCTATAAAGTTTGTGAAGTTATTGTTGCTGCAATTTATTGTGTTTAATGCTTGTCACTAGGGCCCGAGTGGCATGATCTTAGATTTAAGCTCTATACTTATTGCTTAGATTGTATCTACAAGTTGTTTGAACATGTCTATGTCCGGAACCCGAGGCCCCAGAGTGACAAGCAATCGGGATAACCGGAGGGGAAGGCTTAGGTATGAGGATCACATGTTTTCACCAAGTGTTAATGCTTTTCTCCGGTGCTCTATTAAAAGGAGTACCTTAATTTCCGAGAGATTCCCTAGAGGCCCGGCTGCCACCGGCTGGTAGGACAAAAGATGTTGTACAAGTTTCTCATTGCGAGCACGTATGACTAGATATGGAAAACATACCTACATGATTAATAATCTTGATGTTCTGTCTTAATGCTATTTCAATCCTATCAATTGCCCAACTGTAATTTGTTCACCCAACACTTGTTATTGGAGAGTTACCACTAGTGTAGATAGCTGGGAACCCCGGTCCATCTTTCATCATCATATACTCGTTCTATATGTCATTGGAAGTAGTATCAACTATTTTCCGGTGCCATTGCCTCCGTGTTACTATTACCGCCGATGTGTTACTCGTTACTATCGCTCTCATATTACTCGCTGCTTTCACATCACCCCTGTTACTAGTGCTTTTCCAGGTGCAGTTGAATTGACAACTCGGCTTGTTAAGGCTTATAAGTATTCTTTACCTCCCCTTGTGTCGAATCAATAAATTTGGGTTTTACTTCCCTCGAAGACTGTTGCGATCCCCTATACTTGTGGGTTATCAAGACTATTTTCTGGCGCCGTTGCCGGGGAGGCATAGCTCTTCTCATAAGTTCACCTGGGGAGTACAGTCTACCTCTCTCGCTGTTTTTGTTTTATTTTATTTTGTTTTGCTTAGTTTACTTTTGTCTAGTTTATTTGTGCTTAGTTTATTTTTGTCTAGTATTATTTTGCTTAGTTTACTTTTGCCTAGTTTGTTTTTGTCTTGTTTTATTCTCCCTATATACCCAAAAATCCATAAAAATTTGAAAAACCGAAAAATTAAAAATTGTTGCTATGGGAGAACCTACAACCTATTTGGAGCTTATTGAACTATATAATAATTATAGAGAATCAAGAACAGGTAAAGTTATGAGTGCTGTGATAGAAAGATTGAATGTAATTGCTAAAATCTTGCTTAAACGCCATGATATAAACTGTTGCTCTCAACAGGATACTAAACATCTTAAATTTCAATGTGGCTTTAGTGAGGAAGTTTTAATTAAGAACTATAATTGGAATAGCTATATTCATTTTGGGTTCGAAGAACTAGAACAATTTGTTTTGTTTATGGGAGCTTCTGAGATCGAATCCTTCATTGCTAAAAATTATGAAACTTGTGTTGTTTGTGAGGACCTTAAAGATTATGTCTCTTCTATCCTTAATTTTTGCATAGAAAGCTACAGTGATAATCCTTATATCATTGATTATAAAGAGAGACTCATTAATGCACAAGAATGCACTCACAACTTGCAGGAACCAGTGGAAGAAGAAATTGATGAACCTGAAAGCTCATAGGATGAAAAAGAGAGGAGAGTGATGAACAAAAGGAGGAAGAATGGATTAGCTACCCATGCCAACCTTCTAATGAGAGTAACTCTTTATCTCTTACACTATTTGATTGTCCTCCATGCTTACCAAAGGCGGATAAATGTTATGTTCCTGTGGATTCTCTTGAAATATTTCCTATGATTAAAACTTGTGAGAATAATTATGCTACTGTCATTTATGATAATCCATGCTATTTTGATAAATCTTATGATAATGCTTTGTTTGTGCCTGATGTCGAAATGCATGGTACTAAAGAGTTTTGCTTGGCAAATGTTTATGATAAATCTCTAGATGATGGTCCTATGTTACTTGATAATATTAATTGTACTACTAATGAAAATGGTATTGGAGAGATCTTGACTTTATCTATGAGTACCATATCTTTTAAGATTGATCAATCATCTTGTTATATTATTGATAAAAGTGGGTTTGAAATTTTTAATCCTATTATTTCTGAGCTTGATAAAAATTATGTGTTTATGGATCATGAAAAGCATGCTTTATGTGATAGTTATATTGTTGAGTTTGTTCATGAAGCTACTGAAAATTATTATGAGAGAGGAAAATATGGTTGTAGAAATTTGCATGGTACTAAAACACCTCTCTATATGCTGAAAATTTTGAAGTTACTCTTGTTTTATCTTCTTATGCTTGTCACTTTGTTCTTCATGAATTTATTCGTGTACAAGATTCTTATGCATAGGAAGTGGGTTAGACTTAAATGTGTTTTGAATTTGCTTCTTGATCCCCTCTTTTGCTTCAACTCTTATTTCTTGCGAGTGCATCATTAAAATTGCTGAGCCCATCTTAATGGCTATAAAGAAAGCACTTCTTGGGAGATAACCCATGTCTTTATTTTGCTACTGTTTTGTTGAGTTTTGGAAGTTGTTACTACTGTAGCAACCTCTCCTTATCTTTATTTTATTGCAATGTTGTGCCAAGTGAAGTATCTAATAGAAGGTTGATACTAGATTTGGATTTCTGCGCAGAAACAGATTTCTTGCTGTAACGAATCTGGGTATGATTCTCTGTAGGTAACTCAGAAAAATCTGCCAATTTACGTGAGAGATCCTCAGATATGTACGCAACTTTCATTAGTTTTGAGATTTCTGATTTGAGCAACGGAAGTACCTCTTAAAAATTCGTGTTTACTCGGATGTTCTGTTTTGACGATTCTCGTCTCGTTTTTTGCATTGTCTCTTGTGGACTTTAAGTGAGGCTTTCTAGACGTGGAGAGCTGTAGCTAATGTTTTATTGAGTTCTTGCAATGTGTCACTACAGGGCCAAGGTGGATTAAAGTTTTTTGAGTACTAACCCCTCTAATGAAGTTTATGAGAAGTTTGGTGTGAAGGAAGTTTTCAAGGGTCAAGAGAGGAGGATGATATATGATCAAGAAGAGTGAAAAGTTTAAGCTTGGGGATGCCCCATGGTTCATCCCTGCATATTTCAAGAAGACTCAAGCGTCTAAGCTTGGGGATGCCCAAGGCATCCCTTTCTTCATCAACTTATCAGGTTTCTTCTATTGAAACTATATTTTTATTCAGTCACATCTTATGTGCTTTACTTGGAGCGTTTGTGTGTTTTTATTTTTGTTTATGTTTGAATAAATTCGGATCCTAGCAATCCTTGTTTGGGAGAGAGACCCGCTCCGCTTTTTCATATGAACACTTGTGTTCTTCGCTCTTACTTTTAATGTTCAATGACAAAAGTTGGAAGCTATTGCACTTATTGTTAATTGGTTGGAAACAGAAAATGCCTCATATTATCTTGGATAATTTGATACTTGGCAATTGTTTTGAGCTCTCAAGTAGATCATGTTTAAGCTTGCATCATGTAGTTTGAACCTATTAGTGGAGAACTACCGTAGAGCTTGTTGAAATTGGTTTGCATGATTGGTCTCTCTATGGTCTAGATATTTTCTGGTAAAAGTGTTTGAGAAACAAGGAAGACAGTGTAGAGTTTTATAATGCTTGCAATATGTTCTTATGTAAGTTTTGCTGTACCGGTTCATACTTGTGTTTGCTTCAAACAACCTTGCTAGTCAAAGCCTTGTACTGAGAGGAAATGCTTCTCGTGCATCCAAAACCTTGAGCCAAAACCTATGCCGTTTGTGTCCACCATAACTACCTACTATGTGGTATTTTCTGTCATTCCAAGTAAATACTTCATGTGCTACCTTTAAACAATTCAAAACTTTATTATCACTTATTTGTGTCAATGTTTTATAGCTCATGAGGAAGTATGTGGTGTTTTATCTTTCAATCTTGTTGGGCAGCTTTCACCAATGGACTAGTGGCTTCATCCGCTTATCCAATAAATTTGCAAAAAGAGCTGGCATCGGGGTTCCCAGCCCCAATTAATTAACTTTCATTAATAATTCTCTTCACGTGTTTTGCCCTGATTCATCAGTAAGCAACTTAATTTTTTGCAAATAGACACTCCTTCATGGTATGTGAATGTTGGAAGGCACCCGAGGATTCGGTTAGCCATGGCTTGTGTAAGCAAAAGGTTGGGAGGAGTGTCATCCATAAATAAAACTAAAATACATGTGTAAACAAAAGAGAAGAGGGATGATCTACCTAGCTGGTAGAGATAACGTCCTTCATGGGAGCCGCTCTTTGAAAGTCTCGTTTGGCAAGGGGGTTAGAGTGCTCGCTACCATTCGTTGACAACAACAAACACCTCTCAAAACTTTACTTTTATGCTCTCTATATGATTTCAAAACTTAAAAAGCTCTAGCACATGATTTAATCCCTGCTTCCTGTAACGGCCCCGGGTAGTATTCCATATTAGATTTGTCTGTGCTTTCCTTTTATGCATCGTCATGGCATATGCATCACATCAACCATGTTACAACAAATAAAAGTATTTTTATAAACCCTAGCTTGTTGTTTTCCCTCTCATATGTTTATTTTTAAAACCCCTTTCTCTCTTATCTTCTTTCCAATAATAATAAAACCATGATCTCTCTCCCCCTCATATTATCTATTTTATAATTAATATTTTCCAACAAAGAAGTTTTCGAATATAAAGGTATTTTGTTTTGGTTACAAATAAGTTAAATATTTTGAAAAGTAATTTTCGAAGCTCACTATCTTTTCTGGTCCAAATTCAAAACAGATTTGAATTCACTTTTTAAAATGGTTTGTAAAAGGAAAACAGGAAAACAAAACCTGAGCTAACCCTAACCTCTAACCCGCAGCAGCCCAGCTGGCCCTTTTTTTTCTTCCCCAGCCCAGCACCAGCCCGATCCAGCACACCACGGTGGCCCAGCGGAGCATACCGTTTCGGCCTCACCGTTCTCTCTGTTCCTCTCTTCGTCGTCTTCTGTCACCAAGGAGACGTGATGCTCCTTTTCCTCCATCACCGCACCGTGGTCCTCCTCCCCTTCCCTCGCTTTCCAGAACCACGACGCCAACCACTCCATCCCTCCTCCTTATCTCCTCGCACTGGACCACGCTCCTCCCACCTGCTCCCTCCTCCTTTCCCCTTCTTCACGAAAAGAACCAACAGGGGAGAAACCCCACAGTAACCTCCTACCTCATCACCGTCCGGCCGATTCCGGCCCTCCCCCGCCAAGCCAAGGCCACCTCGAGAACCGCCTCGTCGTCCTTGTTCTTCCAGTGGTCTCAATCGAGCCGGGGGCCTCCGCAATCGTCGCCACGGACCTCGTTCCCTAACTCCGGCCGCCGGCGAAAAACATCGATTCCGGCCACCGTGGGCCTCCTCCGCCCTTATGAGCACGCCATCGAGTCCCTGGTGAGCAGGTGCACCTCCCGAACCCTTTCTTCCTCCTCCTCTCCATCCTATCCATGCCGCCGACGGTGACGCCATTATCTCCCTGCAGGACCTCGTCGCCGGCGAGCTACGGCGGTCCCTCGTCGCCAAGGACGCCACGTACCGGTTCCTTGCACCAAGGCGCATCCCCGATGCCAGCTACTCCGTCCCGGTTCGCTCAGAATCCTCAGATCAAGGCTCGACTGCGAGCTCCGCCATGGTTGCCCGTGTCTCAGATCTTCGCCTCGTTTTGGTTCAAAAGGTTGCGTCCCTTCTCCTAATCAGCATCAGAGGCAGTAACACAGTGGTTAGTTCCTTGCGTCCTAGTCATGAGATCCTGGTTTCAATTCCCATCAGAGGCGAATTAACACGCCTAATCTTTTTCTGCTCCACACCCAGAGATGGGCCTAGCCCAGATTGCTCCGGCGCAACGCGTCGCCCGCGCGGCCAAAGCTCCATGTCGCCGCTCGCAGGCCAGAACTGGGCCGACCCACGCGCGCTAGACCTTCCGTCCGCCGGCCAGGTAGCAGGCCAACTTCCAGATCCAGCCCGATTCCTTTTACTCTGTCTTTTCTTATTTTGCAAATCTGTCTATTTCATAACTTTTAAACTATAACTCTAAATAAAATGTTTTATATATGGAAATTGATCAGAAAAATGCACTGAACATGAATATGCTATCCATTCATCTGTTTGCACCTGCATCATGTCGCGCGTTGATAGTTGTGCATTTCCACCTCACATATATGCGGAGTATTTCGGAATCCCAACTAGGTTTCCCCGCTCCGTTTAATATTGAAGTAGCGCACCCCTGCCATGATATGCCATGCTAATCAACCCTTAACTTTGTCGGTAGAAATGCAACTCCAACCTAATTGCTTGTCCGGATTCCGACTCCGCTTAAATTGGATAAGTGCATCGCATCATTTTTGCCATGTCATGCATACCGTCTTGATCATGCTGGATCTTCTTTATCCGTAGTAGTAAGACTTGCACACGTTGTTTGTTGTAGCATTTGCTTCTTCCCGGATAGGATCGCGAAGTGATGATGTGAGATACGACAAGTCCTCCGGATGTCCCTCGGCAAGCTTTAACGAGCAAGCATTTCCCCTGTACTCCCGCCTCGTGAAGTCGCTCACCTATTTTATTTTGCCTTCTCCCTCATGCTATCCTTAAGTTGCGTTCTTGTCACGTGTCCTTTCCACTTGTTACCTCAAGCGTGCCCATATTGCCACCATCACCTCCCACGGCTATTGTTTGGTTATCGGGTCTGCCTTGCGAGTCGTAGTGCATGCTAGTGCTGTTTTATCTCGTTACCGTTATTATTATCTTATCGGGTTAAATGCTGGGAAGAATCATGGTTACTTTAGTTGTTGACATTTGTTTAGCGGAGCCATCGGTGGGTCAGCTGCTCGTTTTGTGATGGCTCACTTGTGTTTCCCAAATATCTTAGGACCCCGAGTTCTTGTTATCTGTTGCGAGACTGAGCGCTCTAACCACACGTGGGTATGCTTACCGGGTCTTCCCTCGACCACTGCCGGAATCTACAACTTTGTCCAGTGGCCACAACTAGTTTGGATGTTTGTTTTGTTTCTCTCGGGCGTGCAAGCTTGTTTCTTTGTGGTCGGATGATATGATGTTACTTTTGGGGAAGCCATGTTGCCTTGTAACCCCGTTGTCTCTTGCACGTCCGTAGGTGCGGCACGTATTGCCGAAGATGGATTCACTCCCGCGGCACCGTTTCCATCCGAAAGCCGTTCTCGCAATAGCCTAGGTCCGCGCCGAGTTCCGATCGGGCTCGAAACGGGTTAACTTAGTTAGGTGGCTCCCTGGACATTGTTGTAGTGAAGGAGAGTGCGTGTCGTGATATCCACCTGTCATAAGTGGGTTGATCGTGCGTGCGGGCACATTTGGGCACCCCCTGCAGGTAAAATCTTATCGATAAGCCGTGTCCGCGGCTATGGACGACTTGGAGCCGTATGACTCGACCATAGACAACTTGCACTCGTTGATTCATTAATAATAACTTGCGTAGTAAGTTAGCACAACTTCACTAATAAATGGTTAAAACTTGACAACCGTGTGAGTGCCTTTGCCAGTACCTCTTGGCGAAGGGGGAACACATCGGATGTGTTATGTTTGCAGAGTATAGAACTGTTAGTTATGCGCTCTCTCACCTTCTCTGATTAGACGAATGTTGTAGAGTGTCTCTATAGGTTTTTAGTGCTTGCGCGCTGCCGCTTAACCCCACCATATTGCCTATGACGTTCCTCTTGCGTCCTCTAAGTCCCCTGCGTGCCTCAAGTACAAAGGATGACTGGTTGACGAATGCTTATACGTATTGAAGTCTTGTTAAGTACGAACCCGTACTTATTGTTGCTTCTACGGGATATAACCGGGCAGGTATGAAGATATGTTCGAGGAAGACGACGTTAGCAAGGTTACCCTTCCGGCTTGGCCTGGGCAGGGTTATGGACGCCATCGGTTATCTTCGTGACTCTTAGTCCAACTTGTATCTTGTCCGTACTCGGATGTATTCGATCTTCTCGTATGATTTGGATCTTTGTATTGTCTATTTGTATCTTGACTCGTCGGAGTCGTTGTTGTAATATATGTACCTTGTGGGCTCTATTGTAATCCTGTTGTAATGTTACCGCTCGTGTTAATTCCTCTGGCATCACGTGTGTGATTCGTCGCGCACGTCGTGTCGGAGGGCGTCTCTGAATCGATATCGTGCGGATTTTGGCGGGATCGCTGGAATCCTCATGGTACCGGTTCCGGGGCGTCACAAGTTGGTATCAGAGCCCAGATGACGGTACCCCACTAGTCCAGCATGTAGGTTAACCTTGCCAACGGACGTTGTGTCTAGTGTCAAACCTATTTTCTAAAACTCGTTGGATAGATCTGATTAGCTCTGATTTTTCTCCTTACCTCTATTCTTTCTCTTCTCTCCTTTGCGAGTTTTGAATCTTCTCTCATCTGCTTCTCTGAGTCTTAGGTTCCGACGCGGGTTGGACGATCTTTGCCTTTATCCTATTAGGTCCGATCTTCGGAGGTCTCGACGAAAGCGCATCATCGACAACAGAACAATGACTTCTTGTTAGTGGTGTCGCCCGATCCGCATGGAGCAAGAACTCTTGTTAGTGGTGTCGAGGAGATCGACACGTTGCCTGAAGACCCGATAGTTCACCTCTCTCCCCCCGTACCTGGACGTGGAACCTCGGGGCGAGGTTCCTTGTTAGTGGTGTCGATTGTAACGGCCCCGGGTAGTATTCCATATTAGATTTGTCTGTGCTTTCCTTTTATGCATCGTCATGGCATATGCATCACATCAACCATGTTTCAACAAATAAAAGTATTTTTATAAACCCTAGCTTGTTGTTTTCCCTCTCATATGTTTATTTTTAAAACCCCTTTCTCTCTTATCTTCTTTCCAATAATAATAAAACCATGATCTCTCTCCCCCTCATATTATCTATTTTATAATTAATATTTTCCAACAAAGAAGTTTTCGAATATAAAGGTATTTTGTTTTGGTTACAAATAAGTTAAATATTTTGAAAAGTAATTTTCGAAGCTCACTATCTTTTCTCGGTCCAAATTCAAAACAGATTTGAATTCACTTTTTAAAATGGTTTGTAAAAGGAAAACAGGAAAACAAAACCCGAGCTAACCCTAACCTCTAACCCGCAGCAGCCCAACCTGGCCCTTTTTTTCTTCCCCGACTCAACGACCAGCCCGATCCAGCACACCACGGTGGCCCAGCAGAGCATACCGTTTCGGCCTCACCATTCTCTCTGTTCCTCTCTTCGTCGTCTTCTGTCACGAAGGAGACGTGATGCTCCTTTTCCTCCATCACCGCACCGTGGTCCTCCTCCCCTTCCCTCGCTTCCGTAACCACGACGCCAACCACTCCATCCCTCCTCCTTATCTCCTCGCACCGGACCACGCTCCTCCCACCTCGCCGCCTCCTCCTTTCCCCTTCTTCGTGAAAAGAACCAATAGGGGAGAAACCCCACAAGTAACCTCCTACCTCATCACCGTCCGGCCGATTCCGGCCCTCCCGCCAAGCCAAGGCCACCTCGAGAACCGCCTCGTCGTCCTTGTTCTTCCAAGGTGGTCTCAATCGAGCCGGGGCCTCCGCAATCGTCGCCACGGACCTCGTTCCCCAACTCCGCCGCCGGCGAAAAACATCGATTACGGCCACCGTGGGCCTCCTCCGCCCTTATGAGCACGCCATCGAGTCCCCGGTGAGCGAGTGCACCTCCCGAACCCTTTCTTCCTCCTCCTCTCCATCCTATCCATGCCGCCGACGGTGACGCCATTATCTCCCCGCAGACCTCGTCGCCGGCGAGCTACGGCGGTCCCTCGTCGCCAAGGACGCCACGTACCGGTTCCTCGCACCAAGGCGCATCCCCGATGCCGCGCTACTCCGTCCCGGTTCGCTCGTAATCCTCGGATCAAGGCTCGACCGCGAGCTCCGCCATGGTTGCCCGTGTCTCGCATCTTCGCCTCGTTTTGGTTCAAAAGGTTGCGTCCCTTCTCCTAATCAGCATCAGAGGCAGTAACACAGTGGTTAGTTCCTTGCGTCCTAGTCATGAGATCCTGGTTTCAATTCCCATCAGAGGCGAATTAACACGCCTAATCCCATTTCTGCTCCACACCCATAGATGGGCCTAGCCCAGATTGCTCCGGCGCAACGCGTCGCCCGCGCGGCCAAAGCTCCATGTCGCCGCTGCAGCCGAACCGGGCCGACCCACGCGCGCTAGACCTTCCGTCCGCCGGCCGGTAGCAGGCCAACTTCCGGATCCAGCCCGATTCCTTTTACTCGTCTTTTCTTATTTTGCAAATCTGTCTATTTCATAACTTTTAAACTATAACTCTAAATAAAATGTTTTATATATGAAAATTGATCGAAAAATGCACCGAACATGAATATGCTATCCATTCATCTCGTTTGCACCTGCATCATGTCGCGCGTTGATAGTCGTGCTTTTCCACCTCACATATATGCGGAGTATTTCGGAAGGCCGACTAGGTTTCCCCGCTCCGTTTAATATTGAAGTAGCGCAACCTTGCCATGATATGCCATGCTAATCAACCCTTAACTTTGTCGGTAGAAATGCAACTCCAACCTAATTGCTTGTCCGGATTCCGACTCCGCTTAAATTGGATAAGTGCATCGCATCATTCTTGCCATGTCATGCATACCGTCTTGATCATGCTGGATCTTCTTTATCCGTAGTAGTAAGACTTGCACACGTTGTTTGTTGTAGCATTTGTTTCTTCCCGGATAGGATCGCGAAGTGATGATGTGAGATACGACAAGTCCTCCGGATGTCCCTCGGCAAGCTTTAACAGGCAAGCATTTCCCCTATACTCCTGCCTCTGCAGAAGTCGCTCACCTATTTTATTTTGCCTTCTCCCTCATGCTATCCTTAAGTTGCGTTCTTGTCACGTGTCCTTTCCACTTGTTACCTCAAGCAGCCCATATTGCCACCATCACCTCCCACGGCTATTGTTTGGTTATCGGGTCTGCCTTGCGAGTCGTAGTGCATGCTAGTGCTGTTTTATCTCGTTACCGTTATTATTATCTTATCGGGTTATATGCTGGGAAGAATCATGGTTACTTTAGTTGTTGACATTTGTTTAGCGGAGGCATCGGCGGGTCAGCTGCTCGTTTTGTGACGGCTCACTTGTGTTTCCCAAATATCTTAGGACCCCGAGTTCTTGTTATCTGTTGCGAGACTGAGCGCTCTAACCACACGTGGGTATGCTTACCGGTCTCCCCTCGACCACCTGCCGAATCTACAACTTTGTCCAAAGGGCCACAACTAGTTTGGATGTTTGTTTTGTTTCTCTCGGGCGTGCAAGCTTGTTTCTTTGTGGTCGGATGATATGATGTTACTTTTGGGGAAGCCATGTTGCCTTGTAACCCCGTTGTCTCTTGCACGTCCGTAGGTGCGGCACGTATTGCCGAAGATGGATTCACCCTCGCGGCACTCGTTTCCATCCGAAAGCCGTTCTCGCAATGCCTAGGTCCGCGTCAGAGTTCCGATCGGGCTCTGAAACGGGTTAACTTAGTTAGGTGGCTCCCTGGACATTGTTGTAGTGAAGGAGAGTGCGTGTCGTGATATCCACCTATCATAAGTGGGTTGATCGTGCGTGTGGGCACATTTGGGCACCCCTGCAGGGTAAAATCTTATCGATAAGCCGTGTCCGCGGTTATGGACGACTTGGAGCTGTATGACTCGACCATAGACAACTTGCACCTGTTGATTCATTAATAATAACTTGCGTAGTAAGTTAGCACAACTTCACTAATAAATGGTTAAAACTTGACAACCGTGTGAGTGCCTTTGCCAGTACCTCTTGGCGAAGGGGGAACACATCGGCTGTGTTATGTTTGCGAGTATAGAACCGTTAGTTATGCGCTCTCTCACCTTCTCTCGATTAGACGAATGTTGTAGAGTGTCTCTATAGGTTTTTAGTGCTTGCGCGCTGCCGCTTAACCCCACCATATTGCCTATGACGTTCCTCTTGCGTCCTCTAAGTCCCTCGCGTGCCTCAAGTACAAAGGATGACTGGTTGACGAATGCTTATACGTATTGAAGTCTTGTTAAGTACGAACCCGTACTTATTGCTGCTTCTACGGGATATAACCGGGCAGGTATGAAGATATGTTCGAGGAAGACGACGTTAGCAAGGTTACCCTTCCGGCTTGGCTCAGGCGGTGGTTATGGACGCCACTGGTTATCTTCAGGACTCTTAGTCCAACTTGTATCTTGTCCGTACTCGGATGTATTCGATCTTCTGTATGATTTGGATCTTTGTATTGTCTATTTGTATCTTGACTCGTCGGAGTCGTTGTTGTAATATATGTACCTTGTGGGCTCTATTGTAATCCTGTTGTAATGTTACCGCTCGTGTTAATTCCTCTGGCATCACGTGTGTGATTCGTCGCGCACGTCGTGTCGGAGGGCGTCTCTGAATCGATATCGTGCGGATTTTGGCGGGATCGCTGGAATCCTCATGGTACCGGTGCCGGGGCGTCACACTTCCCTCTGCGAAGGGCCATTCTTTTACTTTATGTTGATTCAGTTTACCTACTTCCTTCCATCTTAGAAGCAAACGCTTGTGTCAACTGTGCATTGATTCTTACATACTTGCTTATTTGCATTCATCATATATTACTCTGTATTGACAATTATCCATGAGATATGCATGTTGGAAGTTGAAAGCAATTGCTGAAACTTAATCTTCCTTTGTGTTGCTTCGATGCCTTTATTTTGAATTTATTCTTTATGAGTTAACTCTTATGCAAGACTTTTGATGCTTGTCTTGAAAGTACTATTCATGAAAAGTTTTGCTATATGTTATCTATTTGTTAGCAACTATAGATCATTGCCTTGAGTCACTGCATTCATCTCATATGCTTTATAATAGTATGATCAAGGTTATGTAAGTAGCATGTCACTGCAGAAATTATTCTTTTTATCGTTTACCTACTCGAGGGCGAGCAGGAACTAAGCTTGGGGGTGCTTATACGTCTCCAACGTACCTATAATTTCTGATGTTCCATGCTTGTTTTATGACAATACTTACATGTTTTGCTCGCACTTTATAATGTTTTTATGCGTTTTCCGGAACTAACCTATTAACAAGATACCACAGTGCCGGCTCTCGTTTTCTGTTGTTTTTGGTTCCGTAAAGGCTGTTCGGGCAATATTCTCGGAATCGGACGAAATCAACGCCCAGAACCTTATTTTTCCCGGAAGCTTCCAGAGAGTCAGAGAGGGACCAGAGGGGAGCCCTGGGGCCCCCACACGTGGTGGCGGCGCGGCCCAGGGGGCGCGCCCCCCTAGTGTGAGGGACCCCCGTGGCCCCTCCGACTCCGCCTCTTCGCCTATTTAAGCCGTCCTGACCTAAATCTTCGACACCAATGGACGAAACTCCAGAAAGACTCCAGGGGCGCCGCCGCCATCGCGAAACTCCGTTTCAGGGGACAGAAGTCTCTTTTCCGGCACCCTGCCGGGACGGGGAAGTGCCCCCGGAAGCCATCTCCATCAACGCCACCGCCTCCATCATGCTCTGTGAGTAGTTCCCCCATGGACTACGGGTTCTAGCTGTAGCTAGTTGGTACTCTCTCCCCGATGTACTTCAATACAATGATCTCATGAGCTGCCTTACATGATTGAGATTCATCTGATGTAATCGGTGTTGTGTTTGTTGGGATCCGATGGATTGTTACATTATGATTAGTCTATCTATAAAGTTTGTGAAGTTATTGTTGCTGCAATTTGTTGTGTTTAATGCTTGTCACTAGGGCCCGAGTGGCATGATCTTAGATTTAAGCTCTATACTTATTGCTTAGATTGTATCTACAAGTTGTTTGCACATGTCTATGTCCGGAACCCGAGGCCCCGCAGTGACAAAGAATCGGGATAACCGGAGGGGAAGGCTTAGGTATGAGGATCACATGTTTTCACCAAGTGTTAATGCTTTGCTCCGGTGCTCTATTAAAAGGAGTACCTTAATTTCCAAGTGGATTCCCTAGAGGCCCGGCTGCCACCGGCCGGTAGGACAAAAGATGTTGTACAAGTTTCTCATTGCGAGCACGTATGACTATATATGGAAAACATGCCTACATGATTAATAATCTTGATGTTCTCGTCTTAATGCTATTTCAATCCTATCAATTGCCCAACCGTAATTTGTTCACCCAACACTTGTTATTGGAGAGTTACCACTAGTGTAGATAGCTGGGAACCCCGGTCCATCTTTCATCATCATATACTCGTTCTATATGTCATTGGAAGTAGTATCAACTATTTTCTGGTGTCATTGCCTCTGTGTTAATATTACTGCTGTTGTGTTATTGTTACTACTGCTCCCATATTACTGCTGCTTTCACATCACCCCTGTTACTAGTGCTTTTCCAGGTGCAGCTGAATTGACAACTCAGTTGTTAAGGCTTATAAGTATTCTTTACCTCCCCTTGTGTCGAATCAATAAATTTGGGTTTTACTTCCCTCGAAGACTGTTGCGATCCCCTATACTTGTGGGTTATGAGCGGCTAGGTGTGCAAACCACACGCTTTGCTAAACGTCCCGCAAGGTACAATACAGAATATAAACACCCGAAGGCAACAAGAAGTGATCACCCGAAGGCAACAGTAAGTAAAGCATGGCATACATGGCATAGGAAAATAAAACCAAGGTTGTGTCCCCCTTTTCAATTGACTTGAGAAAAGGTAATGGGTGAGGGGGGTCCCGATAATCGTCCCCATGTACGGGTAGAGCGCTCAATCTCGGAGCAGATAACAAGAACTCGGGTCCTAGGGGACATTAGCGAGTCAAAGTTCTGATGCTTTCGCAAAGGGGCTCACAGATGCCTCTGCTTACAATTTTAGTTGTTAACAATTAAGTAAAGCATGTTTATCTCCAACAAATATGTCCATAAACCATGTGTCATGATTCCCCAATAGATAACCCGATAAAATAACAATAGCGAAACGAGATATAACAGCACTAGCATGCACTACGACTCGCAAGGCAGACCCAATAACCAAACAATAGTTGTAGGAGGTGGCGGTGGCAATATGGGCTGCTTGAGGTAACAAGTGGATAGGACACGTGACAAGAACGCAACTCAAGGCTGGCATAAGGTATAAGGCAAAATAAAATAGGTGAGCAACTCCTGCAGAGACAGGAGTATAGGAAATGATTGCCTGTTAAAGATTGCCGAGGAACATCCGGAGGACTTGTCGTATCTCACATCACCACTTCGTGATCCTATCCGGGAAGAAGCAAATGCTGGACAAACAACATATGCAAGTCTTACTACTACGGAAGAAGAACCAGCATGATGAAGATGCATGCATGCATGACATGGCAGAAATGATGCGATGCAACTTATCCATATTAATCAGAGTCGGAACCCCAGATAAGCAAATTAGGTTGGATTTTCATTTTCTACCATCAAATTTAAGGGTGTATTAGCATGGCAAGACATGGCATAGGTGCACTACATCAAAGTTAAATGGAGCGGGGAAACCTTAGTCGGTGTCCAAAATACTCAGCACATATGTGAGGTGAACATACACGAACTACACGTCATGACATGATGCAAGATGCAAACAGATAAATGGATGGCATATTCATGTTCAGCATATTTTTCTGATCAATTTTCATATAGAACACTTTTCATATGGAGTTACAGATTAAAAGATATGAATTATCAAAGTTTTATGCATTTTCTAGAATTTCTGGAAAACAGAGAAAAGAGAAAGACTTTTCTCACCCAGGCAGTTCTAGCCCGGGCAGCTAACGGCGGGACCGGGTGGGCGCTGACGAGGTAGAAGGAGCCTGGGCAGGTACAAAAAGCTGCAGGGGATTTTGAGCAAAAGGATCAGGGGTCCGGGACCACGGGTTGTTTACTGAAGATTGGGAGGGGCCTGGATGCAAAAGCATCTAGATCCAGATCGAAGAAGATTTCTCACCGGGTTGGGATCGAACCCGAGACGCTGACGGGTGGGGCCTGTGCCACGTCGGACGATGAGCTGGCGAACCAAGCGTGCTGCACACCAGGTGCTCGACGCGGGGATGCAAGCGCGGGGCGGTGATCACCGCGCATCGGCATGGCGCGCGCGGGTGACTGATGTCGATCCAGGAAGCGAGCGGGGGCGCAACAGACGCGACTCATTAGTGCGGACCAAGAGGAGGCGGCGCTGCCGGCTGGAGGTCGCCGGAGCGGTGACGTCGACGGAACCTGCGGCGCCAACGGTCGGCATCAACACAGATAGAGCGAAAACGGAAGAAAAGTGGGCGGCGAAGATGTCTAGGAGCGACGCCGAGGTACCACGAAGCTCGAGGAGAGGTTAGTGCGGCCGGAGGAGAGCGGCGGTTGCCGGAGTCGTCGAAAAACGCCGCCGGAGATGGAGAGGGGAACGGCAAACTACGCTCGATTTACTGGATGCCAGCTCGATTCCTTGCACCATGAGAACGAGGACGACGAGACGCATCGGTTGGCGGAGGTGGTGCTGCTAGGGGTGGCTTGTAACGCTGGTGAGGTGGAGCTTGTGTCGTGGTCGCGCTCGATGGTGGAGAAAAGAAGCAGAGGGAAAAGAGGGATGGTGGCGGCACGCGAGGGAGGAAGAGGAGGGGCGGCTAGGGTTTGCGGAGAGGCTTTATGGGGGGAAGGAGCAGGTGCGGGGGTGGTTGTGGTGGTGAGGACCACGGGTCACGCCATCGACGTGCTCCTCCCGTCGCTTTCCTGCGTGACGAGGCCGGAGGAGAAACAGATGTGCGAAGGGGTACGGGCCGAAGCGCTGCTGGGCTGGGCCGCAGAGAAGAGGGAAAATAGAGCGAGAGGGCCGCCGGGGAGAGAAAGGAAGAGAGTGAATGGGCCAGACAGAGAGGGAAGCCTGGAAGGGGTTAGGGTTTGGGTTTTGAAGTTGTTTTCCTTTTGATCTTTAAAACTGTTTTGAAACCAATTGAGCAAAAACAAACCAGGATAGATATTGTTTGAATTTGGGAAAATAGCTGAAACATATTATTTTGTTTTGAAGAGTTTTGTGTTAGGGTTTTGATAAAAGAAAAGGAGAAGAAGGTTTATTATAATAACCATATGAGAGGGAACATACTGAAAAGGGGTTTTATAAAAATAATTTATTTTATAAAACATGGATGATATGATGCATGATGTCATGATGATGCATAAAAGTAAAGAACAAGCAATTCTATTAGGGGTATGATCCTGGGCCGTTACAATACTCTCCAAGGATTTGAAATCCTTGGTGAGGGTGTAGCAACTTCCTCGAGAAGTAATTTGTGGTTATCCTCAAGAAGAAGCTTCTTCTTCTTCTTTAGCTCACCCACCAATCCAAGAGCATGATCTCGGTCCTTGGTGAGTTGGGAGATGATGGCGTTGTTGGAGTCTTCGAGGATAATGACACTAGCTTCAAGAGACATGCGCAAATTTTGCTGCACCTCATGTGCTTGAGTGAGAGAGGCAATCTCATTTGCCGCCTCCCTCTCAAGCCTCTCCTTCTCCTCTATAAGGTCTTCAGCCGCACCAAGTTGAGCCATGAGAGCCTCAACATGGGTCTTGCTATCCCCTTGCATGTTAGTGAGAAAGGCATCCAAACCCACAATCTCACGCTTAATGGTGAGACTAGTGGCATCATCAATAGATATAGCATTAGAGGAGGATGTAGGTTTGGAAAGGGGTTCTACCTCCGAAGATACCTTTGCCATGAGGCAATGGAAGTTGTTGGTGACGAGGTTCTCATTAGGAGAGTCGAAGATGGAGGTGGAGGGAGTGGAGATGGTGATGGCGGCCACTCCCTCCTCTTCCTTGTTCGAGTTCTTGTCTTCATGATCTTCACCATCATCGGAGGAATACTCCTCACGAATAATGAAGGCTCGAGGCTTCTTGGTGAAGGAGACCTTGGCGTCACCGGGCTTGGAGGAGAACTTGGAAAATCCTTTGGAGAGAGATTTGAACTTGTCCTTGCGAACAAGCCTTCCACCATTATCTTCCTTTCTCTCATAGATACAATCCGCGATGAAGTGACTTTTGTCGCCGCAATTGTAGCATGTTCTTCCTCTTTGCCCCTCCCTTGGGCTCTTGGAAAAGTTTCTTGAAGAGTCACGAGGTGAATATCTTGAGCCTCCCCTTGGTCTTGAGCCTCTTGACTTGTTTCCATCCCAAAAACTCTTTGCGGCAAGAGCCATGTGTTCATGGTAGTTTGTCTTGAGATCATCCGGACTCCACTCCATGGGATCCTTATCGCTCTCACTTGCTTCACGCTCGCTTATATTCAGTGCAAGGTTGGGCCTGCGAGTGTTGTGAGCCCGAGCAACAAGGTCCTCCGCATTCTTCTTGGATATGTCCAAAGCCATGACTTCACTAAGGACTTCATCGGATGTCATAGCACGGAAGGAGGCGTTTTGGCGGATGGCCGTCAACTTCACTTCCTCATATGGGAGGAGAGCGTTGTATAACTTGCTTTTGATCCAATGGTCATCCACAAACGTTGCTCCAAGATCTTGCATTTTGTACGGCAAGAGCGATGAGACGATGGTACATTTCTTCCGGAGATTCTCCCTCATTCATGATGAAGTTGTCGGCCATGTTGTTCACTTCATCGAAGCGGGAGCTTTGAATGCTCTCATTTCCGAGGAAGAGCTTGTCGAGTTTATCCCATGCTTCCTTGGCGGTCCTGAGAGAGCGGATGTGAGCCTGGTCCTTGGGTGTAACGGCCATGTGAATCATGTTGATGGCGGTGGCGTTGAGTTGGTCATCCACCACTTCTCTTCTAATCAAGTGCTTCGGGTCTCATGGTGAATAACCCTCCTCGATGATGCGCCAAAGCTCGGTAGACGTGTTGCGCACATGAGAACGCATTAAGAATTGCCAATTTTCAAAGCTATTGGATTCAAGTAACGGTGGTGAACCATGAGACAAAATATGAGGCATGGGTATTGGGACATTTATGGTGTAATCACTTGGTGGAGGCACCGCATGATTACCTCCTAATTGTCTCGCAACCGGTGATTCATCCTTCCCTTTTGAAGAAGTGCCGGCTTCCCCAAGCCTTTCCTCTTGTTGATTTTTCATCGATTGAGCGACAAAATCAATAAGAGAAAATGAAGTAGCTTTTGGGTGGGGAAACCTCGGCACTTGCCTTAGGATCTATGGTGGGGGTTGGTTTTGGAGCTACCAACTCCATCATCATAGCCTTCATTTGGTTAACGATGGATGACTCCAATTTCTTGAGGTCATCCAACGTAGCCATTGTGCTATTGACGGTAGATGGTGGAGGTGGTAGCTCACCGAGAAGGGACCCATTCTCGGCCGCCTCTTGTTTGGCCATTTCTTAGGCGTTACAGCCCGAGCAAGAAAACCTTGCTCTGATACCAATTGAATGGGCCGTAGCGAACAAGAGGGGGGTGAATGGGCGCTACGCAATTTTTAACCTTTTTCAATTCTAGTGCAACGCGGAAGCAAAAGCTGATACCTTTGATATTAGAGGTGATAATAGTATGATCCTAGTATAGTGCAACAAGCAAAGGAACCAAGCATGATAGTAAAGATAAGGAGCGGGACAACCGGAGGGCGCGGAGACGAGGCGAGGTTTGTTTCCCGCAGTTCCTCCCACAAAAGGTAGTACGTCTGCGTTGAGGAGGTGCTAGCCTCACACAAGAGGCTAGGCGGCCACACCACGAAGGAAGGCCTCACCTTCTTCCTCGAGAGAGCTCCACAAAGGGGCTCCCCCTTCTCCACTAAGGCACCGGTCGAGGCGGTGGTTCCTTCACAAGGTTGGGGCGAGCTCCACAACACTAGGAGGCTCCCAACACCCTATGGGGCTAGCACAACTCCAAGCTAGCCTCCATAGATGCACTTCCTCCAATATCCCACCATAGGAACCCTAACAACAAGATCCACTAAGGACTAGATGGTATTGGTGAATTCTCTCTTGGTAGATCAATAGATTGGGGCCTCCTCCACCACTCCTCCGAATTTGGGCAAGATTGATTGGGTAGGTGGGGAGATCCTCAAGGTTTGAGCTCAGCAACAATGGAGGAGAGAGAGAAGAGCTAAACACGAGCAGGGAAAGAAGGGGCCTTTTTATAGGGCCCCTCAAATCCAACCGTTATGTGTAGTTCCCGCACGACCGATACTACCGCTTTGGCAAGCGGTAGTACCACTCTGGATTCCAAATCCGCCACAGATTTAGCCACGTGGACTCACAACGGTAGTACCGCTTGCGGTACCGCTGAGGTACCGCAATGAACTCTGTGAGTTCCTGGACCCTCGCGCGGCACCTAAGCGGTACCACAGTAGTGGTGCCGTAACTTGCGTTACGGTACCTAAGCGGTACCGAGGCGGTACTACCGCTGAAGGTACCGTAGAGGTACCGTAAGGCTTTCTGTGGGAATTTTCAGTGCAATCTTCCAGAGCGGTACTGCGGGACGGTATAGTGGTACTACCGCTCCTGGTACCGGTAGTACCGGTCAGGCAGAAACTGCTTTTTCCTCTTTTCCTCTCCAATCATGTCACCTCGCGAGACACACACAAAACCAGAAAATATATAAGCTACGCTTCAGTCTTTCGTTCATGACGTGTTCAGCGAGGGTACCGTGCACTTGCAAATCTATCAAAGACAATCTTTGCGCACGATTAAATTCATTCAAGTGTTGTCATCAAACACACAAAACACGGTATATAGATCTTGCTCTTTCAATCTCCCCCTTTTTGGTGTTTGATGACAACACAAGAATTTGCAATGGCATATGATATTATGATAAGGTTCTAGATTTGCAAAAGCTAGACGGAGCTCCCCCTAGACGTGTGCATAATTGGAATATGCATTTGAATACAGATGCACACATCCTAGAGGCATAACTCCCCCTAGATTTTACAAACCAAGCACATATGCAAAACGGATATTTTAACAAGTTCATATAGCATATGCACACTATGGAGGCAACACATGATCATGCAAAGAGCTTTGGGTGAATTTTTCATACCTTTGCCTTGAGAAAACCCAAACTCACAATAAGTGCCTCCATAGAATTAGTGTAGCCAACAAGAGATAAACAACGAAGACCGATAGGCTACCACGAAAGTCCCCATGCAAATACCCGTCCTAAAAGATCAACTTCTCCCCCTTTGGCATCGGAACACCAAAAAGAGAGAAGAAGCATGCTAGCGCCGCAAGGACCGGTAAGGTACTACTCAACCAAGCGTGCAAGAGTCAACATGAGAAACCAAGCTTGGATGAAACTTCCACAAAGAACATGGAGAAAGAGAAACCAAAGGCAAAAGAAAATAAAACAAAAGAACGTCAAAGAGAAACAAGAAGAACCAAAAAACTCCTCAAGGAGGAGGTTGGTGGCCGAAGCCACTATGTAAGAGTATAGTAGTGTGAGGTCGCGTAGATGTATCTAGGACTCACGGCTACAACTCAACATGAAGCTCATTAGTCACTTAGTTGACAAATAGCATATGTTTGAGATTTCTTTATGCATTATGGGGGCAGGGATAGCTCAATAAGTTTAAACCGCACTCCCCCTATGTTCATGCGTGCTTTTCATCTAGACATATAGCTAAAGAGTGGTATGTGCGCACGACGGTCAAGCAAAGTTCGAGGGATCAATGATATTTAGATCATACCTCAACTCAATAAAACTCTTCTCATCCAAGGGCTTTGTGAAGATGTCCGCCAATTGCTCCTTGGTGCCAATGAAGGATAGAACAATATCTCCGCGAGCAATGTGATCTCGAATGAAGTGGTTGCTTATCTCAATGTGCTTCGTCTTGCCATGGAGAACCGGATTGTAGGCGATCTTGATGGCGCTCTCATTGTCACACAGAAGAGGAACCTTGCTATACTCAACCCCTGTAGTGCGCCCTTTGAATTGCGCCTCTTCAGCCAACTTTGATTCAGCTTCTCGTGCATGATGCATTAGCTCATTCATATTGGTGTAGCGGTGGTGCCGAGCAATACCCTTGATGGTAAAATGCAGGCCATGGAGAAATCATTGCATAGTCATCTAAATGGATTCACGGACATGAGCACGCTGCATTAGCATCTCCATCTCCATCTCCATATAATACACATCAACAGCCATAGCACCTTGCCTCAATTGCGTCAACTTGTAAAAAACTGAGTGCAAATAACTAATGTGAATGAAACGAGCTCGCATCACCTCATTCATGGTACGCCATGTGATAATGGGGAGATCACCATCTTTTCCATGAGCACGAACAACTCCATGCGACCAACGCAGTGCATAGCCATCAAATTCAGAGGAAGCTAGCTTGATCTTCCTATCTTCAGTATACTCATGTAGACGTCATAATTTCTCAATATTGACCTCCCATGTGAGGTACTCTTTGAATGGACCGTAGCGAACAAGTGGGGGGGTGAATGGGCGCTACGCAATTTTTAACCTTTTTCAATTTTAGTGCAACGCGGAAGCAAAAGGTGATAGCTTTGATGTTAGAGGTGATCCTAGTATGATCCTATCTAGTGCAACAAGCAAAGGAACCAAGCATGATAGTAAAGTTAAGGAGCGGGACAACCGGAGGGCGCGGAGACGAGGCGAGGTTTGTTTCCTGCAGTTCCTCCCACAAAAGGGAGTACGTCTGCGTTGAGGAGGTGCTAGCCTCACACAAGAGGCTAGGCGGCCACACCACGAAGGAAGGCCTCACCTTCATCCTCGAGAGAGCTCCACAAAGGGGCTCCCCTTCTCCACTAAGGCACCGGTCGAGGCGGTGGTTCCTTCACAAGGTTGGGGCGAGCTCCACAACACTAGGAGGCTCCCAACAACCTATGGGGCTAGCACAACTCCAAGCTAGCCTCCATAGGAGCACTTCCTCCAAGATCCCACCATAGGAACCCTAACAACAAGATCCACTAAGGACTAGATGGTATTGGTGAATTCTCTCTTGGTAGATCAATAGATCGGGGCCTCCTCCACCACTCCTCCGAATTTTGGCAAGATTGATTGGGTAGGTGGGGAGATCCTCAAGGTTTGAGCTCAACAACAATGGAGGAGAGAGAGAGAGAGAAGAGCTAAAAACGAGCCGGGGAAGAAGGAGCATTTTTATAGGGCCCCTCAAATCCAACTGTTATGTGCAGTTCCCGCACGATCAGTACTACCGCTTTGGCAAGCGGTAGTACCGCTCTGGATTCGAAATCCCCCACAAATTTAGCCACGTGGACTCACAGCGGTAGTACCGCTTGCGGTACCGCTGAGGCACCGCAATGACCTCTGTGAGTCCCTAGATCCTCGCGCGGTACCTAAGCGGTACCACAACGGTGGTGCCGTAACTTGCGTTACGGTACCTAAGCGGTACTGAGGCGGTACTACCGCTCTCAAGAGGTACTACCGCTCAAGGTACCGTAGCTCTCTGTGGGACTTTTCAGTGCAATCTTCCAGAGCGGTACTGCGGGGCGGTACCAGTAGGGTAGCGGTACTACCGCTCCTGGTACCGGTAGTACCGGTCAGGCAGAAACTGATTTTTCCTGTATTCCTCTCCAACCATGTCACCTCGCGACACACACGCAAAACCAGAAAACCTATAAGCTACGCTTCAGTCTTCCGTTCATGACGTGTTCAGCGAGGGAACCGTGCACTTGCAAATCTATCAAAGATCATCTTTGCGCACAGTTAAATTCATTCAAGTGTTGTCATCAAACACACAAAACATGGGATATAGATCTTGCTCTTTCACTCTTCAACATCAGAACCACCTTCAAATGTGGGTATTGAGAATTTTGGCTTACCCAAGCCATCATCTTGAGCTTGTAGAAGAACACGTTGGGCGCCGACGGGGACAAAACCACGACCACAACCACCAGCAACACCACGCCCAACACTACGCCCATGAGCAGCAGGTGCGGCGTCATAATCACCCTGAACACTTCTGTCATCATGTTGCGGTCAGAAACCCACCGTCGAGCAACGACTGGCAACACCGTAGAGCCGGGAACAACTAGGGCTACGGCTGGCCCCAGTCCCTCAGAGCGACGGCCCGCAAAGCCTTCTGGTCACACGCCCGATGCTGTCGCAAGGGCGTGCCACCTGACCTATACCTGGTCAGGAAGGAGTGGATGATGCCTCGCTTAGTTTCCTGCAGGGCACACACATAAACATTAAATACGAGCCTCGATCGGCTCTCAGGTTATCCTGTGAATCGGCTCAAAGAGCCGATCCACCCATGATTCGTACAAGGTGTCCGAATATATGGTGGTCCTGCTTGATCAAGATAAAGGTAATGCGATCTACGACGATTTAGGGTTTTCACCGCATAATCGGATCATCCTACTCACGATTGGGCCTCGCGCTCGCGTACGGTGATCGTAAGCCGATCCTAGATAGGGCCTAAAAACCAACACGAGGTTGATCCTCGGAACATCCTGTCTAGGGCTAGCAAACTACACCCTACACGCCGCTGGATCCTCCAACCCTTTGTAAGGCCTAACTATTGCGGATATTAAACTAATCCTTGAAGAATCAAGGAGCAACCGTAACGGATCGAATCTACTAAATAATGATCAAGCGGGGTGCCGCCCCTACACCTAAGATAGGTGTAAGGGCGGCTAGACATGCAAGGGTTGCACTACGATAGCATATGATACGAAGAACAATGCTAACCCTAACATATCGAAGATAACTACGTTGCTCGCCATCAAAAAGGCTTCAGTACGAGCAACGCATGAACAACGGGGATAGGCATTACGCTGCCTAGATCGCAAGATGCGATCTAGGCAGCATGGTGCTTACCGGAGAAACCCTCGAGACGAAGGAGTTGGCGATGCGCCGAGATTTGTTGTGTTGAACGTTGGTTGTTGTTTATTCCATAAACCCTAGATACATATTTATAGTCCTGGGGACTTTCTAATGTGGGCGTGCACTAAACCGTGCACGGATAAAACTCTAACTTCTAAACTAAGATGCGATCTAATAAGTTACAGATACATGGGCAGTTTAGCCCAACTCCTTCGTGCCGGGCCGCTTCGGAGATCCTTCACGCATAATCCTTCAAGCCCATCTCACTTACGGCCCATCCCCCGATTTGGCCAAAATCCGGTGATAACACATGCCCCCTCGGTTTTGGTAATGATAATTTCAAAACCACTCTGTTTTTCCTCCGAGGGGTCATGTCGTGGCAGAGCAGAACCGTCGCAGTATTTTCCATCATGACGACTTGCCTTCCCAACCTCTCTGCACGATTTGACAGTTTTTTGGCACCACCTTCTCGAAAACCGTTCGAACATTAAACCCCCACTCCTTTTATTTAACCGCACCGAACAGTTCTCCTCCTCATCCTCTCCGCATTAGCACTCCAAAAACCCTCCTGCGCACCATGTCTTCTTCTTCCTCCGCCTCATCGGGACTTTCCCTTGAGTCCTCTTCCTCCCACGAGCCGACACCGAACGGGACCCACAGGAGGTCCACGCGGCTAACGTCCGTCGCGCCATAGAGGCTGGGGAGGAGACCGGCCATGATTTCTCCATCTGGTCCGAGGACGACAAGTCCTCGACGGACGGGGAGAGCGACCTCCGGTTCCTTGCCGACGGGAAATCGGAGGAGGAGAGCGATGACGATCGCTTCTCCTGGGATGACTTCACCTCCTCCGAGGAGGTAAAGGAGGAGGAAGAGGAGGACGGCGACGACAGCTCCTCCGACGAGCCGCCGGCCAAGCGCCACTGCCCCTGGCCGGGGAATCTGAGTGACTTCGACAACGAGGACGACGACGACGAGGAGGATGAGGACAACGAAGGTCCTGCCGGCGGCCGCTACAGCAGCGCCGACAGCGGCGGCGAGGGTGACGACGAGGGCAGCAATGGCCCGTATATAGGACCCTTAGCATAGGATCAGTAGTAGCAGACGGGGCAATGTATCCCCTTAGCACTCCCTTTTGAGAGCAATCAGCTCTTCTATGTAAGAAATCTCGTTCATCAATGAAGAAATTCCCCAATTTGATTTTGCCGATTTCCTTTATGCCACTTTAGCCGATTCCCCTCATACCGATTCCGCCAATCGTTACTTAGCCAATGCTCAATGAGCCGATGACAACACATCGGTCTCTCACGATTCGTTCTTCTAACCGATGTCTGTGCGCTCTGGTGGACAACGAGGCAGACCAATGCCTTCCAAAGAGTCCTGTAGCACAGATATCCCCTGTGCTGTCCCGTTACAGCAACCAGATCGCCTAGTTTCAATTCTCCATCGGTGATGACAGACCTCTCCTTAGCAAGAACTCATTGCCTTTGAGAGGAATTGCGTTGCGGGACCAGCCGATGATTCTCCAATCGGTTTCTAAAACAGAGTATCCACGAGGCCAGCTGCCCCCCGAGCCTCAGCCGAGGTGGAAATAGTGATGAGGACACGTGATTCAGACAAACAATCCTGGGCTCGATCACGTCTGAGAGCGTTATCACGTGGGCCAACCAGTCGATCACCTTTCTTCCGTTGACAGCCGATGCTGCAGATAATCACCCACAGTTCAATGAGCACAAGGTTGTCTTGTATGTCAACAATCCCCTGCTAGCACTGATGAGGTGGCAACCTGGCAACTTCGCGCCCTTGTACTAGAGTCGATGACTGTGCATCGGCTGCGCATCACAAAACACCTCAAAAAGGATCGCAAAACCTGATTATGAATCTTACCAGCCGATCCAGCAGGCTGGTAATCTGGTGTTGGGCAGGTGTCTTTTAACAGAACCCTAGGCTTGCTGCTGACTCGACTTGCATGCTGAAACTGGTAATTTTGCAACATCAGCACCGTTCTTCAGACAAGTTGTGATGCAGGGCCAGCCGATTCCAACAAAATCGGCTTCCTGTGGCAAAGGATCCTCCAGGGCAAGCTGCCCCCCGAGCCTCAACCAGAGCGAGGACAATAGTGAGCCAGCCAAATGGGCTCCCATCGGCTTCCAAGTGGTACATGCAGAGCCAGCCGATTTCAATAAAATCGGCTCGCCTGAGCAAAGAATGACTAGGGCGATCTGCCCCCCCCCCGAGTTTTTCCAATTCGACTCTAGCACCTTGCTGCTCATATCGGCTCGTCATCTTTGGCAACCCGATGCAACTTCCGGTGAAAATGTTGACGAAGTCTTGATGTCCTCCACAACCCTGGACACAACAACCCTCGGAAGTAACAACTACCAAGTCGCCACCTTGGCCACGCTCCATCATCCGATTGCTTCATCATCGGCCGTCCTCATGGTCCTAGCAGAGGCACTTGCATGTTTATGTTGCCTTCTTCGTTAGTCAGGGTTACGATCCCTCAGACTTGTTCGCCTCTGCTGGCACTGCTGAGCCACCCTTCAGACGATGTCTGCACATCGGTTGTGCTTAAAAATTTTGGATTTTTTTTTACGGCCGATTTGCTCACGTATCGGCCCCCATACTTTATCAGAGAATATATCTTGAGTTGCTTCAAAACTCCGTATCCTCGTGCTCTATCCTTCTATGTGCCCCCCGAGCCGATTCTGACAGGTAACTGCTGAAATCGGCTCTATGGTTAGCCAAGGCACTTCTATGTGAACGTCGGCTCTGATAAAACCAGTGTGGGCTTCCTCCAACTCATGAGCCGACGTAAACCCATCGCTTATCATATCGATGCTGAATTCAGGCAGAATGGATGGTGAGGATATTTTTTGGCCGATTGCCGGAACCGGCCTCCATGTTGAACTGCTCCATGAGGGTTTTGTGTGATGTTCCTTCATGGATCCCTGGGGCCGATCACTTGGATCGGCATCGCCACATTTATCCATCGATGTTGCTCTTGTTACACGGTCAGGCCGGTGGATAAAACCAGCCCAATCTCTGACTTTATCATGTTGGTGCGCTTGCTGTCGTCCACCTTGAGTGCATCATGTAATCGTGGAGCACTAAGCTTCGTCGGAAGGACGAGCACCATGTTTGTGCCAGCCGATGTCTCATCATCGGCTTTCCTTTGCTTGGGGCGCCACTCCATTTTCCGCGGCCCACCTCTGACTTGGTCTCGATGGTGGCTATGGGTTGCCGGTCGAAGCCCTGGTCGAGAACCCCGAGGCAATCAAGGGCCTCCTCGAGGACATCTAGCCCCGTCTCCCTGTAACGCTGCAAATTAAGCTTTGGTCGGCAGTGACTTTGTCAGTTTTCAGGTCGAGGGTACAGTCGGCTCGTCAAAGGATTACTCTTCGGCGTGCCCAACTCCCGTTGAGAGCCGATATTGCAGGCAAATGTCAACGGCTCAACGAGAAGAAAGCCGCTTTAGACGCCAAGACCGCCACTTCCACCCGTAGTGTCAGACTCGAGACCTTGTGCAAGGAGCTGGAAGACCTTGAAAAGAGGACCAGGGAGACCAAACAACTTATCCAGGATGAGAAAACCCTCATTGCTCGCTCCCAAGAGGAAGCACAAGGTCTCACAGCTGATTTGAAGACCGACCTGGCTGAAATTCGTGCTCTGAGCAGCCAGCTGGTGATGGGGAGGGACGAGGATGACGAGGCCGAGATCGCCGAGGTGGATCGAATCCGTGCCGATGCTCTTCGCGCCCTTGATGCTTTTCTTCAGTAGGGCTTTTTTGTGTGAACTGATGCATGTAAACTTGCTTCGCTGTGAGGTTGACCGCCGTGTAAACTGATGCATTCCCCGATTTTTTTTTTGTTTACTGGCCGATTTCCCTACCAGCCACCAATATTTCTCCGCACAGGCTCAACGATGTCGCGTATGCTCATATACCTAGGTGCCCCCCGAGCCGATTCTGCCAGGCAGCTGCTGAAATCGGCTCTATGGTTGGCCACGGTGCTGTGATGTGAACGTCGGCTTTGTTAGGAGCGCAATGGATTTTTCCCAGTGTATCAGCCGACGCATCCCATTGCCCATACATCGTGTCGGAGCCGGTCGCGCGGAACGGCTTCTTCCTTGTCTTCGCTGTGAGAGCAGTTGCCCTCACCTCCGTCCTTACCAGGGTGGTGCCCGAATCCTATCATGTTGACGTCGAACGAGAATCTTGGCTGGCACCCTCCCGGGTGGGTGAACTTCACCATGTTAACGACGGGTGCCGATGAGTTCGGCACTTCTGGTGCTGCCAACGCACATGGCATCGGCGGGCGGGTCTTTTCAAAGGAGCCGATGAGTTCGGCCTCGAGGACTGCCTTGATCTCGCCATGTTTCTTCTCGAGGTCGTCAGTCAGGTCCTCATACTTGACCGGAGTGCTTTCCGCCATCTCGGAAGTAGATGGTGATGCGGTGGATGTCGACGATGGTCCCACCGGGCGTGCCAGAATGTGTTGCGGTCAGAAACCCACCGTCGAGCAACGACTAGCAACACCGTAGAGCCGGGAACAACTAGGGTTGCGGCTAGCCCCAGTCCCTCAGAGCGACGGCCCGCAAAGCCTTCTGGTCACACGCCCGATGCTGTCGCAAGGGCGTGCCACCTGACCTATACCAGTCGGGGAAGGTGTGGATGATGCCTCGCTTAGTTTCTGCAGGGCACACACGTAAACATTAAATACGAGCCTCGATCGGCTCTCAGGTTATCATGTGAATCGGCTCAAAGAGCCGATCCACCCATGATTCGTACAAGGTGTCCGAATATATGGTGGTCCTGCTTGATCAAGATAAAGGTAATGCGATCTACGATGATTTAGGGTTTTCACCGCATAATCGGATCATCCTACTCACGATTGGGCCTCGCGCTCGCGTACGGTGATCGTAAGCCGATCCTAGACAGGGCCTAAAAACCAACACGAGGTTGATCCTCGGAACATCCTATCTAGGGCTAGCAAACTACACCCTACACACCGCTGGATCCTCCAACCCTTTGTAAGGCCTAACTATTGCGGATATTAAACTAATCCTTGAAGAATCAAGGAGCAACCGTAACGGATCGAATCTACTAAATAATGATCAAGCGGGGTGCCGCCCCTACACCTAAGATAGGTGTAAGGGCGGCCTAGACATGCTAAGGGTTGCACTACGATAGCATATGATACGAAGAACAATGCTAACCCTAACATATCGAAGATAACTACGTTGCTCGCCATCAAAAAGGCTTCAGTACGAGCAACGCATGAACAACGGGGATAGGCTTCTGCTGCCTAGATCGCAAGATGCGATCTAGGCAGCATGGTGCTTACCGGAGAAACCCTCGAGACGAAGGAGTTGGCGATGCGCCGAGATTTGTTGTGTTGAACGTTGGTTGTTGTTTATTCCATAAACCCTAGATACATATTTATAGTCCCGGGGACTTTCTAATGTGGGCGTGCACTAAACCGTGCACGGATAAAACTCTAACTTCTAAACTAAGATGCGATCTAATATGTTACAGATACATGGGCAGTTTAGCCCAACTCCTTCGTGCCAGGCCGCTTCAGAGATCCTTCACGCATAATCCTTCAAGCCCATCTCACTTACGGCCCATCCCCTGATTTGGCCAAAATCTGGTGATAACACATCCTCATGTTGCGGCTGTTGTTGTTGTTGCACAAGTACGCGCAAACCATCGACAGATTAAGTAAATGCTTGTATAGTTGTTTGCATGTCCGTCAGCTGTGTCTTGACTGTATTGACAGTCGCAATAGTAGTGTCTATCTTGGTGTGAACGGTCAGAATTTCTTCAGCAAGATCATCTGCTACTTTGTGGAATTCATGCCGCAAAGTATCACAGAGAGCTTCATACTCCCTCCAAGTGATCATCTCAGCGTCATCCTTTTTCTGCTGCACAACATCATTATCACTAGAAGACATGATTAGTAGGTTGGTGCACTAAAACAAAAATCTTTGGTGGTACTCTCACAACTCACTCAAAACTGATAAGAAAGGTAAATCTTACCTCTCCAAAGTGAATTAGTATTGTTTACCAACTCGGATTGACGAACTAGTGCACGGATGTGGCGAAGCGAATACCAAGGGTACAAGAACGATCACACGACAAAGCGGGATATATAGTGGAGCTGTAGGTAGGCTACCTAATGCACCAAAATCAAGTCCTGGTGTTGACCGTATAAAATACCCAAGGAAACTGACACAAAGGCGATGTATGTGGCAATGTAACTATGAGGATGAAGGTGTTGCAATGCACTCGAGAGACACTAGGAAAGACCAACGTAACATGCACAAGATTACACTACTATAGGTGCAGAAAGTAAACAAGGCCTTCACCTAGATATGCAAGAATACTTCACTTTTTTATATACACGAAGCAACTATGTAGCTCTTTTTGTTTATTTTCTATTTTTATTTTATTTTGTACAACTCCTTGTATCATGGCCAACAGAAATTGCAAAGCACCAAACCCTAACGAGTAGCTTGTTGAGCGGTAAAACTTGTCTCTTAGGTAAGTTTCTAGTCACGTATATCGAAAAGATGTGTCTAAGGTTGACAGATATCGCAAACTCTACGCTATGTGGACTCGGAGCAACATAAGTATGAAAACTAACCACGGAAGAAAAATGTGTCGCAGCAGAAAAACTGACCAATACTGTGCAACGATATAGAGCCAAGACAGACTCATGGTAGAGAAAACGCTCAAAATCGTGCCGCGATAAAGCTCACGGCAGAATTTTGCGGCAGAATATCATGTCATGGCAGAGAAAACAGCAGAAACTGTGCCACGGCAGAAACCATGACGGACTCTAGATGAGACCAAAAACTAAAACGACCAACAACTAAAACTCAAAATCTATGCAATCTAAAGCTATGGCAACCCTAACCCTAATTTTTTTTTTCTTTTTCTATATAGGATGAACACTCACAACTAAATCTATGGTGGATTTGTGGATGCTTACCGACGAAACGCTAAAATCTGATACCAAGATGATAAGGGGTGGCCCGATCTTCTCAGTAAGCGAGGTGGTAGATGATGATGTTGATGAAGAGAACATATATGACGTTTATGAACTCTCTTGATCAATCTTATCGCTAATGCAATAGCTCTCAACTCTACAGATATTCGCAACTCCACACCTTGCACACGTAGCTGACGACCATGAAACGGTAAATTGCAACCTCCCAATTCCCAATGGAACGGCAGATCACACAAATTTTTAGTAGCAAAACACCAGATCGATGCGAATTTGTGTTGTAATTTCAGCTGTATGCAATAGCAACAAGTCTGGCACTTGGGTTTATCTTAAACGTGGTCTAAACCTAATTTGGGAGCGTCCATGTAGCTTATATAGGCATCCGGGACGACCGGGGTACGAAATAACTGGATACAAACCGACCCAAAACGGTTTTCGGCCAAATGGTTCAGACCCGGGGGCAGTACCGCTAGGTACGGGCGGCAGTGCTACTGGCATCGGCGATGGTATCACTACTCACAGGCGGAAGTGTCGCTGGTAATGCGGTGGTAGTGTCGCTGAGGCCTTCCTCTTCTGATGTTCTTGCCTCTCTCTCCTTCCTCGTGCATCCGTGAAATGTTTTCACGTCCAACACCTTGTGTAGCTCCTCTTCTTCCCGTGCAACGCTTGATTCTCCCTCGTAACTCATCATACATAGTTGCAACGACTTAGTTAGTATAAAGTTCTTAACATGTAAATTAGCGGTATCACTTAGGAGTGAATTCACCTGTTGTTCTAGTAGCTTTGCACGAGCCCTTGTAATGGGTTCAATCCTGACTTCATTGGACTTGAGCTTCACATCAACATCTCGATCATGATGAAGTGGCGGAGGTAGTAGTTCAGTAGGGATGTCCTCATCACGCAGCACACCGCATCTTTGCGCCCGCCCACCACATATGAGGCCCGAAACGGCCTGCTCAAACCCCGCTGCTGCTGCGCCATGCCTGCGACACCGCAAGCTGTAGCACCCAGCTGCGCCTCTCTGCCGCCGCAGCAAAAGGAGCTCTAGGGCCGCCGCCCTGGCTCCCTCTTCTATTCCGGCGACGCCCCTGATGACGTTGGGACTCCAAGTGCAGGGTGTTGTGGTCAGCGAAGAATTTCCTCCACAAGGGTGACTCGAGAGTTTATATCGAACTCTCGGGGAATTAGGAAAGAGTTGTCTCCTTTCCTCTTCTTATAGCCATCCTGCAAAGTAAAGTAATGCCTTGTGTCCACAACTCCACCGTGTGGTTGTCAAGCATAAGGTTTCGTATTAGTAGTAGTAAATAAAAGATGCAACACAAGTAAAGTAAACTAAATAAGTAAAACAAACTATGTGAAAGCGGTAAAGAGATAGTTGTGAAAGCGGTAAAGAGATAGTTGTTTGTGGGTTTTGTGTGTGATTAAGTAACTAAATATTTTTGTATTTTCGGATTAAAATACTACTGCAAATAAAAAGTAAGATAAATGCAATGGAAAGGTGTTTCTTATGATTAAAGTTGGACCGGGGTTCATGGGTTCACTTGTGTACTCTCTTTCTAAAGTTGTAGTGGATAATAGCAATTCATTGATGAGATAATATTGGTGAAACTTCAATATATGCTTGATAAGCATTCATATGGGCTCCTAACATAGAGATGATGCAACACATCTCTCTTACACTCACAAGAAAGGGAAAACTCCATGCAATCTTGTATTAAGAATTAACGGAGCATAGCCATAAGTACTTTGACATGATGTTTGAATATTAAACATGATACCTTGAATAAACAAGATCATCACTTTTGTCACGTGATGAAAATAGCACATGCATTTACTTTATCCCTAGTGAGGTGGCAAAGAAAAAGGAAAAACCATAAAAGTTCATGAATTTGTTGTCACTATCTCACGAGAAAAATTTGTTGTCACTATCTACATGGTTTCTCCATTTCACATTTTATTTTAAAATCTGCTTTTAAACCATTTTAAAAACCAGGCCAAATTTAAACTGACTTGAATATGACTGAGAAGTGAGAAAGATGTTTTATTAAATGAAGAGACAAGAGGAAGGTTTTATAAAACCATATGCCAGGGGAAACAACAGAATAATTTTATTTGAATTTTTTTGTCAAAACCATGTAGATGATATGCATGATGATGATGTCAAAAAGACGCGGAAAAACATGCAGCGAAGAAAACTACCAGGTCGTTACAATCAGCTTTCATACCCATGCGGTTCACAGATTAATGATCTCAGATGCATGAGCAAAAGTGTTGCAAAATAGTACACAAGTCGAGAGTGCGACCACAGGAAAGTAGAGAACTGCAGCGACTGAGATTTACCGGCACAATCTAAGAAACAAATGATGACTGACATATGGACAGAAAAAGTTCATAAGGAAATCTCCGAACCTTTATAAGCCCTAAGTGACATTTATACTTGCACACCATTTTATGGTTGACAACCTCAGGGGTAGATTTAAATGTGTGTAAAATGGACCCTCACCAACGTAGTTCGTAAAAGCAACTGTAGTTCACACATTACCACTGTATCTCAATTAGCAGCACAAATGTCAGTAGCCCTATTTACTCTGCGTAAAGTTTGAGTTTGCATCATGGGATCACCAGTAATCGCCACAAGTGCAGGACCCGTCGACAAAATGGTGGAACCTGTTCCTGTCTCTGAACACAATCTTCCTGCCAGTGATCTTCGATACCAGCTTCAACACTGCATGGCAGTCAGAGCACGCCCGTAGGTTCTTGACAATCTTGATCGTCGCTGCAGGCTCTGTGCTTACCAGTCCAAATGCAACGGCAAGCTTCTCGCTGTGTACCGCAAGTGCCCTCTCCTTCATCGGCTCATCCAGGTCATGCAGAACTATCTCAGTCTGTGGAACATGTCCATGCTCCTTCACTAGGCCATTCATCTTGTCTAGCATGGCATATATTTCATCGGTGCGGGGATGGCTCATATCCCCTGCAACGAACTCGTATACCTTCCGGTCTATCTCAATGGCACTACAACCAGGCTCTTTCTGGATGCCACTAGCCTTCATCATCGACCGCACCTGCGCAACTTCTTCCCATTTACCAACAGCTGCGTAGATGTTGGAGAGGAGGATATACATCCCCGAGTTGGCTAACCCCTTGGCGACAAGATAGTCTGCAATCTGCTGGCCTAACGCCATATTCTTGTGAAGCCGGCATGCGGCAAGTAGTGACACCCACAAGACAGCGTCAGGTGTTACTGTCATGCTCTGGACAAGATGGAATGCTTCGTCTACGAGCCCCGCACGACCAAGAAGGTCCACCATGCAACCATAGTGCTCGATTTTGGGATCAATGCCGTAGTCCTGCTCCATTGATCGGAAGAACTTGCGGCCGTCCTCAACAAGCCCAGAATGACTGCAAGCATTGAGCAAGCCAATGAAGGTGATATCTGTCGGCCAGAGGCCCTGCTCCCGCAATTGCGCAAACATCTCCAGTGCCCTTGTGCTTTCTCCGTGCATTGCATAACCATTGATCATGGCGTTCCACACAACAATATCTTTGTCAGCAATTCCATGGAAAACAGCGACCGCATCCTCCAAGCTTCCACACTTGCAGTACATGTCAACAAGTGCGGTGCCCACTCTGAGATTGAGTCGAACGCGTCGACTGTTGTTGACATAGGAATGGAGCCACTTCCCTGACTCCGCCGTACCAAGCTGTGCAACCGCAGACAGGACCAGCACGACAGTCACCTCGTCAGGCTGGACACTCGATCTCAGCATCTGCCGGAACAACTGGAGAGCCTCGTTGGGCTTCCCGTGCTGCGTGTACCCGTCAATCATAGCGTTCCAGCAGATGAAGTCCTTGTTGGGCAACCCGTCGAACAGGCTGCGCGCGTCATCCAGCGCACCCATGTTGGCGTAGCAGGTGAGCATCGCCGTGACGGACACGACGTGCGGGTCCGGCTGCATCTCGTCGAACAGCGCACGGGCGGCGGCGGCGTCCCCCGCCCGCGCGTACATGCCGAGCAGCGCGGTGGCGACGTAGGAGTCGCCGGAGAGGGCCAGCTTGAAGGCGTACGTGTGCAGGGCGCGGCCGAGGGAGATTCCGCGGCAGGCGGGGAGGGAGGCGGAGAGGGTGTGGGCGGTGGGGAGGAGGCCGTCGGACAGCATGTCGGAGAGGAGCGCGAGCGCGGCGAGGCTGAGGCCGCGGGAGGAGTGGGCGCGGATGGCCGAGGTGTAGAAGATGGCGGTGGGGTCCTGGGTGCGGCGGAGGAGGGTGAGGGAGTGGTCGAGGCGGCCGGACGCGGCGTAGGCGTGCTGCAGGCGGAAGGCGACCGCCCGGTCGCTGTCGAGGCCCGCGCGGAGCAGGGCAGCGTGGAGCTCGGAGGCGCGGCGGGCGGTCGAGCAGGCGACGAGGAGCGACACGGCGCGATCGGCGTTGAGGGCAACACTGTGGCCGCCGCCGGATTCCCGGGCGGTGGCGACGGAAGGGAGCACAGCGGCCGACATGGGAATGCCGCGACGGACGGCGAGGTGGGAGCGAGTGGCGCGTGGTTCACCGGCTCAGCCTCAGTGTGGAGCTTATCCTCGCACGATAATGGGCCTAATTTGGGAGTAAGTTATAGCAACAGGCCTGTGAGGCTGAGTACGAGGCCATAGTTCGGTCTTTAATGGGTGGAGACATATTCCATCAGCGAATAGGCTTGCGGTGACTCTAGGCAAATCATATTTGACGCTTTAGACCATCTCCAGCTGCCTCCTCCAAAACGATCCCTAATGATATTTGAAACCCGTTGGACAATTTTTCGTTTCCAGCCGCGCGTCCCAAAGCTTCTGGCTGCAGCGTCGCTGACGGAGGTGAGGCCAAGAACTTAAGGTAAGGACTAAATATGTGTGGGGTCTTAGGGTTTCGGGGGTGCGGGAGATCACCGGCGACGGACTTAGGGTTCAGGGGTGTGGAGGTTCGCTGAACTTGGGAAGGTGGGTGGGTTTAGAGGGAGGTTCGGGGCGACGACGTACCGGCGGTGGGCGACGGATGGAGGAGGGAGTTGCGACGAGGCACCGCTGGAGAGAAGAAAGAAAATCGGGGAGGGAAGAAGCAGTTTGCTGGGTCTAACCCACCTCCTATCCACGCGGGCGACGCCACTGACGCTAAGGGCATGTACAGTGGGGCAGACTCAGCCGTCTATAAGAGATGTCATCTAGGATTATCTTTTTGCCAGTTAGGGCATCTCTAACAGGACGACGCAAACAGACGATGCGTGACCGTTTGCGTTCGCGCGGGCGAAAAATGCGCATGCACCCTGCTCCAGCCGGGCAACGCATAGTGTCCGAGTCGTACATACGCAAACGCGACACAAATATCCGCGTCTCCGCGGTCGCGCTGAGCGTCCGCTCGCTTCTCGCACGGGCCTGCCTGGCAGCGACCCTGGCTCGAGCCGGCGCGAATTTAAGCACAACAACTTCTGGGGAGGGCAACCGCGTCGATCGACGCGCGAACCCCGGAATGGGGCGCCGAACCACCACAGAAGAGCAACCGTAGCCCTCTTCGTTATACGCGCCGCCATTAATCTCCGCTCAATAAGACCCTTACATATGCGCTAAGGATCTCCAACCGGCCTGCCATTCATCTCAAGCCATGAGCAACCTATCGTTGCCATCGAACACCGATAGCAAGGGGAAGCCACCGGGATGGTGGCATTGGTGGGATAGAGCTGCCACACCGAGCAGCTCTAGCTCCTCGCCAACAGACGGCGAGGAGGAGGAAGGGGATGCCATCGCGGATGACGGGCAGGATGAGGAGAGGGACGTCGTTGGCCACGACGGCCAGGAGGAGGAGAAGGAAGAAGATGAAGATGCAAGGTGGGCACGGCTGGAGGCTGAGGAGGCGGCGGCAAAGAAGGAGGCAATGGTGTAGGCGGAGGCGCATCATCCGTTCACGGACGACGACGAAGACCCCAATGACCACTCGTCGGAGGAGAACTCAACCTCATCGGACGCGTCGACCGCTAGTACATGTTATCGCCGGATTTTAGCCAAAGTAGGAGATGGGCCGTGATTGAGATGGGCTTAGAGGATATGCACATAAAGTGTTTCTGAATCGGCCTCGTGCGAGAGTTTGGGCTAGATTGCCCGTATATTTGTATATTATAGTAGATCACGTTTCAGTTTAGAATTAAGAGATAGAGTTTGGTTCGTACACAATTAGGTTTATTCCAAAGATAGAAAGTCTACGGACTATAAATATGTACCTAGGGTTATTGAGAAAGGAGGACGATCACGTTCACAACAAACACAATCTAGGCGCATCGCCACCCCTTGTTTCGAGGGTTTCTTCCGGGTAAGCGTCATGCTGCCCAGATCGCATCTTGCGATCTGAGCAGTATCGGTTTATTCGTTGTTTTATGTTGCTCGTACTGAAGCCTTGTTGATGGCGAGCAATACCGTTATCATAGATGTTTTGGGGCTAACATCGATACTGTTCTGATATATTAGCTTAGTTATGCTGCCCCTAAATATCTAGCTGCCTTTGCACCTATCTTGGGTGTAAGGGCAGCGTCTTGCTTGGTCTTTATTTAGTAGATCTGATCTGTTATGGTTGTTCCTTGTTCTCCAAGGATTAGTTTGATATCCGCATGGTTAGGCCTTGCAAACGGGTTGAACGATCCAGTAGTGCGTAAGGTATGGTTTGACGATCCTAGAGGGATTGTTCCGGGAAACGACTTTGTGTTGGTTTTTAGGCCTCTTCTAGGACTAGTTTTCTATTATCTTTCGTATCTGCCAGGCTCAACTACGCGTAGGATGTTCCAATTATGCGGTGAAAGCCCTAGACTGTCGTAGATTGATTTAACTTGGTATTGATAAAGCAGGATCCCCATGTTGTCGTAGATCCAATATGAACCATGGGTCAATCGGCTCTTTGAGCCGATTCACAGGGTAACCTGAGAGCCGATCGAGGCTCAGATTTAATGTTTACGTGTCTGCCATGCAGGAAACTAATTGAAGCAATCCATCACCTTCCTGACCAGGTATAGGTCGGGTGGCACGCCCTCGCGACGGCCGGGACGCGTGCCGGAGTTTGCGGGCCGTCGCCCGAGGGACCCGAGGCCCACCAGCGGTTACGGGAGCCTCCCGGCTCTTCGTGTTGCTCGTCGCTGCTCGCCGGTGGGTTTTGGCAGGCAACACATTCTGGCACGCCCGGTGGGACATTCTACAGCAACTGCGTCAACATCTGCAGCTGAGATGGAGGACGAACCAATCACGTACAAAGATCTGCCTGAGGAGCACAAGAAGAAATATGATGAGATTAAAGCCGTCTTCGAAGCCGATCTCATCGGCTCTTTCGAGAGGACCCGTAAACATGGCATTAGGTGGAGAGGGTTCTCACCCGAAGGCGTTCTCGATGAAGTAGATCTGTCTGTCCCTTCAGAGGAACGCACCAGAGCTCTGCGCCAGGAAGTTAATTACATGGTGGCTCATTCTCTACACCGTCATTCTGAGAGCCTGGTGAACGCTTTCGAGCGCATTGCGGTTCGAGTGGTTCAGGAAATCATGAAGCATCAGTACTCTCCGTCAGGACCTGCCCTAGGGACTCACCAGGGAGAAATACCGTTCCAGACCAGACCGCAGCTGCCCTTCACGCTTGCAGCTCCAGAGCCACAGGGTTCACCGGCGTACGTCGTCTACAAGACTGGAGGCGATCCTGGCGATTGCCAATTCCTGTATGAGCCGCCTAAAGAAATCCCACATGGATACGTATGCACATACGTGCCGGACTGCAATAACTTGGCGCGCACGAACCAGATTGCAGCAGGAGGGGTTTCTGGAGCGGACGCCGATAAACAGGCGTGGCTAGCTAAATATGCCACCGGAACGAGTCATGAAAGCTCAGCCCCTGCAGCTCGTACCGTGGAACAAATCGAGTACAATCTTGAGAGACCGGTTCGGCATCCTGCCAAAGAGGAGAACAATCGGCTATTCCAAGCCGTACCCCAACGAATATGATTTGATCCCGCTGCCGCCCAAGTATCGGCTCCCTGAGTTCTCAAAGTTCAATGGATCAGAAGGGTCTAGCTCAATTGAGCATGTGAGCCGATATTTGGCACAGTTGGGCATGATTTCAGCATCAGAACCATTACGTGTAAGGTTTTTTGCGCAATCTCTCACGGGACCAGCTTTTGGGTGGTACACCTCGTTGCCACCAGATTCAGTCCGGACGTGGAAGCAACTGGAAGAGCAGTTTCATGTTCAATATCACTCGAAGCTACCGAGGTCTGGCATTGCCGATCCGGCGCGAGTGCGGCGAAGCGGGGAGAAACGGTGTCGGAATACATTCAGCGTTTCAGATCTGTCAAGAACCGATGTTATTCGGCTCGTTTAAGCGAGAAAGAAGCAGTCGATCTGGCGGCGTTGGGCCTCGCAGCGCCGATCAAGGATCTGGCTTTCCAAGTGGAATACAATTCACTGGCGCACATGGCCCAGAAATTAACATTGTATGAGCAGCGCCACCCAGAATTGTACCAAGAAAAGTTCAAACGCCCGATAGGCCTGGTCGAGACAGAAGAAGTTGGGGACTCTGCAGAAGACCAGGAAGTAGTCGTGGCTAAATGGGCTCGGGGAGCAGTTCCCGTGTCCTACAAATGGGTGAAACAACAAGGGCCTGCAAAAGGGTTTGACTTTGATATAAGCAAAGCTGAGCAGATATTCGATTTATTGCTTAAGGAAAAACAGCTGAAGTTACCCGAAGGCCATAAAATCCCTACGGCGCAAGAAATGAACGGGAGACCATATCGCAAGTGGCATCACTCGTTCACCCATATCACCAATGACTGCAAAGAGTTGCGTCGGCAGATCCAAACGGCGATAGAACAAGGCCGTTTGATCCTTGGTCAGTTTGCCATGAAAGTGGACACGCAACCGTTTCCTGGCGTCAACATGGTGGAACTCAATCACTCCACGAGGCATCAGCTAGATTTCTAATTCGATGTTAACATGGCAGGGCCTGTATACCACCATGGCAGGGATAAAGAAGAAAACAGTCACTCCCGTGGCAAGGAAAAGGAGGAGGCCGGCCCACGCGACCGGCCCCGATATGATGACAGATGGTACATCACCGAGGAACAAGTGAGAATTGTGCGGTATCAACGACCGCTCTCCGCGCATCTCCTTAACAAATATGAGCGTCAGTACGACCGACGCCGGCGGTACGACGAAGATGACGAAAGATATCGTCGGTCTGATGTAGACAACGGAAAATATCGTCGGTATGATAGAGACGACAAAGGATATGAGCACCGCGCTAAGGGGAAGTCAAGAGAGCAGGAAGACATGGACAGACACTGGGATTGTCCTTTCTTTAAGCACTGCTGGGATTCAGGAATGAGCCGATTGCCTACAATCGACAATTGCCCGGAATGTAGACAGCAGAAGGAGGACACAGGTGAGGTTTCAGTGTTCAAGCGTCTAGGGCCTCTCCCATCTCAGAACAGACGAACTGTGTCATCTCAAGTGGAAGATTTCGAGGAAGATTTCGAGGAGTCAGAAGATGAAGAAGAAGATAGGTACCACCGGCCAAGATGGTGCCCTGATGGACTCAGTCACTCCCAAAAGCGTAGGGTTCAGCGACTACGTAGCTTGGAGGAAGCCGAGGCGCAATACCTGCACACGTTGAGGAAAGCGCGGCCCGATCTGGCCGTGAAAATTCAGCAAACTTTGGAGACGGAGAATCGTCCACAGAAGAAAGAATGGCGCCCCAAACAAATAAAAGCCGATGCGAAGGCATCGGCTGGCACAAATATGGTGTTCATACTTCCGTCGGAGTTTTGTGCTCCAAGAACCGAAGAAGTGCCAGTGGCACAGTTTGACTGCTGCCCACGGCCAGTTATCTTTGAAAAGCCACGAGAGAAGAGCTACAAGCATTTGAAGGCTCTGTACCTAAGAGGTTATATCAACGGGCAGCATGTTAGCAAGATGTTGGTTGACACGGGAGCGGCAGTCAATATAATGCCATACTCCATGCTACGGCGTTTGGGACGCTCTAACGCAGATCTGATCAAAACCAACGTCACACTAAGCGACTTCAACGGCCAAGCATCGAAACGCAAGGCGTTACGAACGTGGATCTAACCGTGGGCCGAAAAACCATCCCTACATCATTCTTCATCGTCGACGACAAAAGCACCTACGCTGTCCCGCTAGGGAGGGATTGGATTCACGCCAAGCTGCTGCATTCCATCCACAATGCACCAATGCCTGATACAGTGGGATGGAGATGAAGTGGAGGTCGTTCATGCAGATGACTCGATCGAGATCTCAATAGCTGGCATGAATATTTGGGACGTAGAAGACCTAGGGCCGCTCTCTGGAGTCAGTTTGGACGGCTGTGAGCGCATCGAAGCTACAAAAAACGGGGTGAGGCTGGTCTTATCCACCGGCCTGACAGAGTAGCAAGAGCAAAGTCAATGGACGTACGTGACAAGGCCGATCCCTGCGATCGGCCCCAAAATATAAAAATCAATGATCTCACCTCAAGCATGTCACGTAGTTATAGTAGGGAGACTCCCTCCCGTAGTAGAGCACAAATAAGTTGTAAACCTTCATTGAGCAATACAATCAAAAGGGGGGCCGATTCCAGCAATCGGCCCAAATTATCCTCACCATACGTTTTTCCAGTGTTCAGCATCGATCTAGCAGGCGAGGGAAAGCTAGGATATGGATTTACATCAGCTGATGAGCTAGAAGAGATCGACATTGGTCCTGGGGATAAGCCACGACCAACATTTATCAGCAAAAAGTTAGATCCGCATCTGAGGGGCCTGATGATAGCTTTGTTGAAAGAATACCCATATTGCTTTGCTCGGGATTACACAGAGATGCCCGGGTTAGACAGGAGCATCATTGAGCATCGGCTCCCTCTTAAGAAAGGATTTCGGCCGTTCCGAGCAACGAGCACGACGGATGAAGGCCGAAATTTTAGAAGAAGTCAAGAAAGAGATCGAGAAAATGTTGAACGTCGGGTTCATCGGGCCATGCAGGTATGCTCGAGTGGATTTCTAGTATCGTACCTCGTAGAGAAAAAGGACGGCCGATGGTGCGTCGCCATAGATTTTCGGGATCTCAATAGAGCCACTCCAAAGGATGAGTATCCAATGCCGGTAGCGGAGACATTGATCAATGCAGCTGCTGGTCATAAGGTTTTAAGTTTCATGGATGGCAATGCCGGTTACAACCAAATTTTTATGGCTCCAGAAGATATACACAAGACTGCATTCAGAGTACCAGGTTCGGTGGGTTTGTTTGAATATGTAGTCATGACATTTGGACTGAAAAATGCCGGCGCAACATACCAAAGAGCCATGAATTACATCTTTCATGATCTGATCGGCAAGTTGGTGGACATTTACATTGATGACGTGGTAGTCAAGTCTGTTTCAGTGGAAGGACACTTGGAGAACTTGCGACGCATCCTGGACCGAACTAGAAAATTCGGGCTAAGAATGAATCCAAAGAAGTGTGCTTTTGGTGTAACGGCCGGTCAATTCTTGGGTTTCTTGGTTCATGAACACGGAATTGAGATCGGCTCGAAAAGTCGGAGGCGAGTGCAAACAATGAAGCCACCTACCACGAAGAAGGAACTCCAGTGTCTCATCGGCAAAATCAACTTCGTCAGAAGATTCATCTCCAATTTGTCAGGGCGAATCGAGCCGTTCATGGGATTGGTAAAAATCAAATCTGATGAGGAGTTTCGCTGGGGAGCAGAGCAACGATGAGCGTTTGACGAGATTAAAGAGTATCTAACGAAGCCACTCGTGTTGGTTCCGCCCGACAAGACCAGACCATTCTATATTTACCTGTCAGTAGCTAACACTTCCATCGCCTCAGTGGTGGTGCAAGTTTATGATGGTCTGGAGAGAGTCGCTTTCTACCTCAGCAGAAGGATGTTGGATGGAGAGACTAGGTACCCTGAGATCGAGAAGTTGTGCATCTGCCTATTTTTTACCTGCACCAAGCTTCGTCACATCTTGCTGTCAGCGGAAATTGTCATCATATGCAAATCAGATGTCATCAAACATATGCTGTCGGCTCCTGTGTTGAAAGGCCGACTCGGTAAGTGGATGTTTGCATTATCGGAATTTGATATCCGGTATCATCCTTCGAAAGCAGTCAAGGGACAGGCGTTGGCCGATCTTATTGCTGAACGAATCAACACTGATATAGCAGCACTGTCTGTGCGTGCATGGGCCATGTTTTTCGATGGATCGGCTTGTGATGATGGTTGCGGCATCGGCATTCTACTTGTGTCGCCTCGGGGGGCAACATATTCCTTCTCCATCAGGCTACCTACCCCTTGCACCAACAATGTCGCTGAGTATGAAGCAATACGCAAGGGAATGGAGTTGCTTGTGGAAGTCGGGGCAGAAGCAGTGGAACTTTTTGGAGACTCAAAATTGGTGATTTCCCAACTCACGGAGGAATACAAATGTGAGAGCGAGTCGCTCTTCCCATTATGGATGCAATGCCGTGAGCTGATGGCACAATTTAGGTACATAAACTTCAATTGGATCCCGAGGTCGCAAAATACCGAGGCGAACGATCTCGCACGAGATGGCGTCGAGGCTACAAGGACGTAGCAGGTGGAGCCGATGTTCGTGTACGGTTCCTGGAATCGGATGATCGGAGAGCCGATATCTTCAATTACTTGAAAGATTCGGCTCGGGGGGCACCTAAACGGATAAGGTACAAGGCCATGAAGTATGTCCTTATTGGGGATGACATGTTCTACGGGACTTTGGAAGGGTTACTTCTCAGATGTCTGGGACCAGCCGAGTCAAATCGGTTCTTACACGAGGTACATGAAGGCGCCTGTGGAACTCACCAATCGGCTCATAAGATGAAATGGTTGTTCAGGCGATCGGGGTTTTATTGGCCCACCATGCTTGAGGATTGTTTTAAGTACTATAAAGGGTGTCAAGCGTGTCAGAAGTCTGGGAAGATTCAGATGGTACCCGCATCAGCAATGAACCCCATCATCAAGCCTTGGCCATTTCGAGGTTGGGGCATGGATATGATCGGCAAAATCAATCCTCCATCAAGCAAAGGCCATGTGTGGATTTTGGCCATTACAGATTATTTCACTAAATGGGTGGAGGCCTATAAAAAATGAGTTAGTAAGCACAAGCATGTTTGCAGAAACCCATAAGGATGGATGGAATCAGTCAAGGCATGGATCAACGTACGTGCAAGCTCTCTTGATCTGGAGAAGGGCTCCGGCGCTTCAAAGTTTTCCTGGCAGCTACTTTCCTCACCGTCGTTCTCGCCTTGGTTGGGGCTCGGGGGGCAGCTGGCCCGGAAGAGACTTTGCTCTTGGAAGCCGATTTTGGTGAAATCGGCTGGCTCTGCATCACGACCTTTTTCAAGGGTGGCGAGCTTTTGCAGAAGAGGATCACAGGAGCCGGTGGGAAGAATTCAAAAGGGGAGCCGTCATCATGTGTAGGTTCTGGACCATCTTGTTGCTGCAAGGCGACAGAACAAGGTTATAAAAATCATTGTAAGCCACTTCAAGAAAATTTGCGAGTGGTAGTACCTGTTCTGCGGGGATGTTATATTCAACATCGAGTTGTTTCAGCAATGGTCCCAGAGCTCTCCTGAAGGCATGAGTTTTCCACATTGACCACCAGGTCTCAAAACCATCGGTTGACGAGGTGAAAGACAGGTTGTTAGGGACTCGGGATGGCTAGAGCATCAAAGAAAGAGTAACACCTCCGACCGGTGAGGATATCGGGCAAGTCAGCTCTGCTCTCTGTTAAGTGGTGGAGGAAGAAATGGGGAGACACCTGCCCAAGACCAAACTGCCGGGCTGTTACGACCGGCTGATATGACTCATAACCAGGTTTGATTATTCTGTTTGATGTGCTCATGCCAACTGGAAGGAAGCAGGGACGGATCATGGTGGAATACAATTGTCGGGTGCTGGTGTCATCGGCAAAGCTGTCTAGCCTGAAGGAGACTTGGTTTTCAAAATTTTCAGACTCCGTGTAGGGAAAGAAGAGAGGATTGTCCAGGCCTTGGAAGAAAATGCTGAGCCACTTTGATGCTTCCTTGGGGATCAGTTTACTACCTGGAAGGCTATACAAGGCTTGGCCGTAGCTAGTGCATCGGATCTGCTTCCCGTTAGCGTCTGGAAAGGTGCAAGTGGCCAAAAGTGGGAAGTTTGGGATGTGGTTCTGGAAATACAGCTGAGCCCATAGCTGAATAAACCACCAGGGACCTCCTGTTTTGACTGTTTTTTGGGAAGATAAGTTGACAGACATTAGTTGGAGATATCGATAGACTTCTCCAAGGAACAGTTTGCCGATGCCAAGCTCTCTGGCAAGTTCATAGGCCAAGGGAAGATAATTCTTGGTCGGAGCAACTGAAGGGCCACAGAATATGAAGTGTTCCAACCAGAAATTTAGGAAGGTCGTGTGTTCTTTCTCTGTTACAGGGCCTTTATTTTTCATGTGGCGTCGAAGGTAAGCACCCCAGTTTGTGCACTCTGTTTTGGAAGAGAGCTTGAAAGGGACCCTTGGCAGCATAAAAGCAGAGGGGCTGGGGGATGTAACATCTAGGCCAGTAATCATTACCACATCTAGCAGAGTTGGTGTCATGGGGCCGTGGCCAAACATGAAGCAGTTCGGAGCATCAGACCTGAAGTAGCCGATGGTTTTTAGAAGGTTTTCATGCTTCTCAAGGGGAGACAATGATAAGGACAAAGCATCGGCTATTCCCGTGATTTCCCATTTGGATTGGTAAGTTTTGGATACTCTACTGTACCAGGAAACCTGTAAGGGTATATTGCCCCTATGTGTGGTTTTGGTAATCAATGACAACCCCTATGGACTAATGTTTTCATTGAGTTTATATGAAGGAATATTCCATAGGTACTACTTGCTCTCCATGTGTTGGATTCAAGTATGGATGCCATGAAGATAAAGGTATACCTTGGGTATTGGCATCAAGATCATCGGTTATGAAGATACATATGTGATATGATCAAGAAGAAGAAATGAAGATGGAGTTCTTATGTGGAACTCAATATTAGCCATGCTCTATCTTAGTTGAGTATGAGAAGATACAAGGATTGAGTTGGGCAAGTTCAAGATGAGCATCTCAAGTGGATCACATGCTTGAAGCTTGCCGTCCATTTGGTGATAATGGACATGTGAAGATGTGCATCAATGGAGCTTTCCCATCATAGTGTATGGGGGAGTATTTGTGAGTCTTCACGAAGCAACATTGATCAAGTGAGGCATTCCGGCTTGTGTAGAGCTTGAAGAGTTATCATCAAGATCAAGCGGGATACGCAAGGCAAAGGTATGGCCTTGCTAGGTTTTCCTTTTACCGGTCTCAAGGTGGATGTTGGGAGACCGGATTATAGGATAGATAGCCGCACTATCAAGAGGGGCTTTCGGTTGGGTAACTTGATCGCATCGTCTTAGGGAGCTCAATCCTTTGCATGCTTTGCATATTCTTATTGCTTCTTGGTGTTTCTCTGTGTGAGGTTCTTGAGCTTGTTGCTAGCTTTACAACAAGCCCAAGTTCATCGAAAACGGAATCCGCATGCATCTTCTATTGCGTTTTCTAATTTGGACGTCTTCACCGTTTCTTGACGGTGGGAGACTCTCTCTCTAAAATCATCTAAAAATGTTCTGTGAGGAGTCTCTATATTTCCAGTTTTTGTTGGGGTTCTATTCGTCGTTATCTTTCCAACAAAATTGGTTTCATGTCAATCGGGGTCCGGACACAAAAGTTATCACGGTTTTTGTATAAACATGTTTTCTTGCTCACCTGGTTTGGGACCCGGTCGGACCGGCCCGTGCGCCGGACTAGCTCCGGCCTGCCGCCCGGTCGGCCGGCCTACCAACCGGCCTGGCCGGCGTGCCGACCGGTCAACCGGTCGGCAACCGGGCGCCAACCGTGCGTGGAACCGATCCGGTCCGCTGCCCGGTCCGCCGGACTATCGACCGGCGGGCTCGGCGTATCGTCCGGTCGACCGGTCGACAACCGGGCGCCAACCGGATGAGCTCCTGGAAGACGCAAAGTGACCCCGGTCGAGGTCCGGTCTGCCTCCCGGTTTGGACCGGCTGGTCCGGTCTATGGCCCGGTCTGACCGGGCCCTGGACCGGACGGCCCGGTCTCAGGCCCGGTTGACCGGCCTCCTCGACGGTTGACTCAGCCCAACTTTTCCCCAACGGTTATATTTGCTCTTGGGCTATAAATAGCCCTTCTTCTACCTTGGGCTGAGTTAGTTCTTCCTACTCTCTCTCCTCCATTGCTACTATTTGAAGAACTTGCTCTCCCCCTTGAATCCTCCAACCATACTTGCTCATATTTGAGGATTTGAGAGAGGGGATCTAGATCTACACTTCCACCAAACCGTTTCTTCTCTAAGTGAGGGAATCTCTTGGGATCTAGATCTTGTGTCTTTGGTTGACTTTTCCCCTTGTTCTTCCTCTCCAATCTCATCCTAGCATTCGTTGCTTTGGTGGGATTTGAGTGTGAAGGACTTGAACACCTCCGGTGTTCTTGCTTTGCATCATTGCATAGTGTTGAGCTCTCCACCACGATTTGTTCGAGTGAGAGACCGTGAGCTTGTTACTCTTGGAGGGTGACCTCCTAGTTGGCTTGGTGATTGGTGCTCCGGTGATCTCTTCAAGAAGATTGTGAAGAGGCCCGGGCTTCTCCTTCGTGGAGCTTGTGAAGTGGTTGTGGAGCTTGCCATCTCCGGAGCGGAGGAAAAGCTAACCATAAGGAAAGGGCCATTATCCTTCGTGGGTGTGGTTCGGAGAATAGGGTGAGCCTTCGTGGCGTGGGGAATCCTTCGTGGGACCTCCACCCCTCCAAACGTGACGTACCTTGTTGCAAAGCAAGGGAACACGGGAATACATCCTCGTCTCCGCGTGCCTCGGTTATTTCTATACCCGAGCTCTCTTTCCTTGTGATAGCCATCGTGCTTGAAGTACATATATCTTGCTATCACTTGTGCTACATATATCTTGTGCCTATCTTGCTTAGCTCTAGTTGCTATTGTTACACCTAGTTGAGCTTAGCATATTTAGGGTTTGTGCTTGTAAACTAAACGATAGTTTAATTCCGCATTATTACAAGACAAATCCGTAAGAGTTTTTAATTGCCTATTCACCCCCCCCTCTAGGCGACATCTCGATCTTTCAAAACCCAATCTTCAGGAGGGTTAGGCCAGGCTCGTAAGTAGTCGGCCGAAGAAGTTAGATCTAAATTCTGGCTCACGAAGGGGATCCTATTGGCCTCGCAAGAAATCAGATGGGCAGGACTCTCGACGGTACGGGGGCCAAGACAAAGAGAGTTTGGAAGAGAAGGATGCGGCAGCAGGATGTCTGATACCTAAAATTAATGGTAGAATAAGGCATTAATTCAGATGTTTGCTATTAATTCTAACACTATGCTCGGATGGCGAAGGGCAGCTATAGATTACCTTCAGGCCAGAGACCGTTGAGTTGGCGTTGGACGATTCCGCCATCTGATTCGCTGGCGGAGATGAATCTGCGCGGTTGGATCTGGGATTCGCGTTGCCGCGAGTTGAATCTGTTCGGTGGGCAATTGGAGATCTGAGTTTGGTCCGTTAGACGAGGGTCACAAGTTACCGTTTGAATTTGGGGAACGTCCGTTTGGGCCTGTCTAAATAGATAACTGAGTTTGGCCTTACTGGCGTTTTATGGTAAAAGACCGATGCGTTGCCATCGGCTCTTTGTGCGTTGACCTACTTTGACAATCGGAAAGATCAGACATAGAAGCATTCTTCATTGATTAAAAGGGGTTTTTACAATAAGAGCCGATTGCTCACAAAAGGGAGATCTGCTACCTAATGTACTACTACTAGCCCTATTCTAGTAGTCCCTAATTTACTGGCCGGCGCCATCGCTGCCGTCGCTGCCCTCGTCGTCGCCGTCCTCGCCGCTATCGGCGCTGCTGCCGGCGATGTCTTCGTCGCTGCTGCTGGAGCCGTCGGCAGGGCCTTATTCTTCGTCGTCGTCCTCCGACCCTGCGCGGAAGCGCTTCGCCGGCTGGTAGTCATCGGAGGAGGTGTCGTCCTCCGCTTCATCCTCTCCGTCGGAGGAGAGGTCCTCGCCCCAGGAGAAGGCGTCGTCGTCGCTCTCTTCCTCCAACTCCCCGTCCACGAGGAACTGGAGGTTATCCTCCCCGTCGGTCAAGGATTCGTCATCCTCTGACCCGACGGTGAAGTCCCAATCTGCCTCGTCCCACCACAGTGGGGCGCGGGCCTCGTACGCCGCTATCGGGTCGTACTCCGGTGTCGGCTCACGGGAGGAGGAGGATTGGAAGGAGAGACCCGAAGAGGCAGAGGAGGAGTCCATGGTTGCAGAGGAGGGTTTTTTCGATTGCTAATGCGGAACAGGAGGATGAGGAGGCAAACTGCTCGGATGAGGTTAAATGAAGGGGATACAGTTGAAAGTGCATGGAGCCCCCATGTGTGGTTTTGGTAATTAATGACAATCCCTATGGACTAATGTTTGCATTGAGTTATATTTGTAGGAGTTGTCCATAGGCAATTCTTGAACCATATGTTGGCTTCAAGGTTGCAATAAGAAGAAATTGATGAAGGATATCAAGTGTCAAGTATGTCTTGAAGATGAAGATGTAGTGAGCCCTCAAGTTACTTCAAGACATCAACATGATGAAGAATGAAGAAATGTAGTGCAAGTTCAAGATGAGCCAACTCGAAGAGTTCATAAGCTTGAAGCTTGCCATGGAGAAATGATGTGAAAGTTCAAGATGAGCCATCTCGAAGAGATCCTTTGCTTGAGTCTTGCCATCCATATGGTGATCATGGATATGCGAAGATGCGCCGAAGAAGAAGCTCTCCCATGGTGGTTTATGGGGGAGCAATCTACAAGACTTCGTCAAGCAAGCACAAGCAAGAAATGCGTTCCATCTTGTTGAGGTCAAGATCGTCGTCATCAAGCTCAAGTGGAATGCGCAAGTATAAGGTTTGCTCTTGATAGAGTTTCTTTCTCACCGGTCTCATAGTGTAGTTGGAGACCGGTTTATAGTTTAGTTGCCGTACTATCAAGAGGGCTCTCGAGTGAGTAACTCGATCGTATCGTTCGGAGAGAGCTCAAACCTTTGCATCCTTGCATCATCTTTCTTGGTTGTAATTTGGACCTTATCCATGTGATGTTTTAGAGCTTGTGCTTATTCTCATGACAAGCTCTAGTTCATCGAAAACGGATTTCGCATAGATCACTTGTTGCGTTTTCGAGTTTGGTTCATCATCTTTCTTGGTTGTCATTTGGATCTTATCCATGTGATGATTTAGAGCTTGTGCTTATTCTCATGACAAGCTCTAGTTCATCAAGAATGGTTTTTGCACGGGCAACTTGTTGCATTTTCGAGTTTGGAGGTTTTACCGGTATGTCCTTTTTAGATAGGTCAAACCTTTCATCATTTGTTTCTATCCTCCCTTGTTGGACTATGATGGTTTCCTGCATGATCTTGTAGAGCTTGTTCCTAGCTTCAAAACAAGCCCACGATCATCAAAATCGGAGTCCGGATGCTAAAGTTATGCCCGTTTTAGTTTTGGTGTTTCTGCAGTTTACTTGGGCCGGATATTTCGGAAATATCCGGGCCGGATTATCCGGGCCGGATATTTCGGAAATATCCGGCCCCTCGAAATCGGCTAAGGACCTGGGGAATTGCTGCTCAGTATAGGGGCCGGACTTTTGGCCGGATTTTGACCAGGTTTTGTCCCTGAGGCCGGATTATCCGGGGAGCGGATTATCCGGCCACAACTTAGGCCGGATTATCCAGCCCTCGAAAGTCTGCAACGGCTCGATTTTCTTGGGGGGTATAAATACCCCCTTCTTCCTCCTTGGGCTGTTGCTTCTTCTACTCTCTCTCTCCTCCATTGTTGTTCTTGAGAAGCTTGCCCTATCTCTCTATCCCTCCATGATTCTTGCTCCATTTTGAGGGAAAAGAGAGAGGAGATCTAGATCCACACTTTGACCAAACCAAATCTTCTCTTTGTGAGTGAATCTTTGGGATCTAGATCTTGGAGAATTTTGTGTTCTCCTCTTTGTTCTTCCTCTCCTATTCCCCCAATAGCTTTTGTAGCTTTGTTGGAATTTGAGAGAGAAGGACTTGAGCATCTTTGTGGTGTTCTTGCCATTGCATTTGGTGCATCGGTTTGAGTTCTCCACGGTGATTCGTGGAGGTGAAAGCAAGAAGGTTGTTACTCTTGGGTTCTTGGAACCCTAGACGGATTCTACGCCTTTGTGGCGATTTGTTGGGAGCCTCCAATTAAGTTGTGGATGTGTGCCCCAATCTTTGCGTAAGGCCCGGTTTCCGCCTCGAAGGAAATCCCTTAGTGGAACCGTGACCTAGGCCTTTGTGGCGAGGGTCACCGGAGATTTAGGTGAGGCGCCTTCGTGGCGTTCGGTGTGTGGTGTGAGTACCACATCTTGGGGTGAGGCCTTTGTGGCGTTGGTGTGCATCGAGCAACCACACCTCAAGGTGAGCCTCTTGTGGCGTTCGGGAGCACTAAGCAACCGCACCTCTCCACCGGATATTAGCACTCGCAAGAGTGTGAACTCCGGGATAAATCATCGTCTCCCGCGTGCCTCGGTTATCTCTATACCCGAGCTCTTTTCTTATGCACTTTACCTTGTGATAGCCATCGTGCTTGAAGTTATATATATCTTGCTATCACATACTTGCTTGTATTGTTTAGCATAAGTTGTTGGTGCACATAGGTGAACCTTTGCTTATAATAAGTTGTTGGTGCACATAGGTGAACCATAGTTTATAGGCTTTGGGCTTGACAAAGTAAACGCTAGTTTTATTCCGCATTTGTTAAGCCCATCTCGTAAAAGTTTTAAATCGCCTATTCACCCCCCCTCTAGGCGACATCCGTATCCTTTCAACAGTGGGAGATGATTCAATGTTGTGGCGGTTTTCGAGGATGCGGTGCCAAAACTGTCAAATCGTGCAGTACGGAGAAGTTGAGAAGGCAAGGCATCATGATGGAAGGGCACTGTAGCGGTTCTGCTCTGCAACGCGTAACCCGATGAAGGAAAACAGAGTGGTTTTGGAATTATTATTGCCAAAACCAGGGGGCATGTGTTATCGCCGGATTTTAGCCAAAGTAGGAGATGGGCCGTGATTGAGACGGGCTTAGAGGATATGCACATAAAGTGTTTCTGAATCAGCCTCGTGCGAGAGTTTGGGCTAGATTGCCCGTATATTTGTATATTATAGTAGATCACGTTTCAGTTTAGAATTAAGAGATAGAGTTTGGTTCGTACACAATTAGGTTTATTCCAAAGATAGAAAGTCTACGGACTATAAATATGTACCTAGGGTTATTGAGAAAGGAGAACGATCACGTTCACAACAAACACAATCTAGGCGCATCGCCACCCCTTGTTTCGAGGGTTTCTTCCGGGTAAGCGTCATGCTGCCCAGATCGCATCTTGCGATCTGAGCAGTATCGGTTTATTCGTTGTTTTATGTTGCTCGTACTGAAGCCTTGTTGATGGCGAGCAATACCGTTATCATAGATGTTTTGGGGCTAACATCGATACTGTTCTGATATATTAGCTTAGTTATGCTGCCCCTAAATATCTAGCTGCCTTTGCACCTATCTTGGGTGTAAGGGCAGCGTCTTGCTTGGTCTTTATTTAGTAGATCTGATCTCGTTATGGTTGTTCCTTGTTCTCCAAGGATTAGTTTGATATCCGCATGGTTAGGCCTTGCAAACGGGTTGAACGATCCAGTAGTGCGTAAGGTATGGTTTGCCGATCCTAGAGGGATTGTTCCGGGAATCGACTTTGTGTTGGTTTTTAGGCCTCTTCTAGGACTAGTTTTCTATTATCTTTCGTATCTGCCAGGCTCAACTACGCGTAGGATGTTCCAATTATGCGGTGAAAGCCCTAGACTGTCGTAGATTGATTTAACTTGGTATTGATAAAGCAGGATCCCCATGTTGTCGTAGATCCAATACGAACCATGGGTCAATCGGCTCTTTGAGCCGATTCACAGGGTAACCCGAGAGCCGATCGAGGCTCAGATTTAATGTTTACATGTCTGCCATGCAGGAAACTAATTGAAGCAATCCATCACCTTCCTGACCAGGTATAGGTCAGGTGGCACGCCCTCGCGACAGCCAGGACGTGTGTCGGAGTTTGCGGGCCGTCGCTCGAGGAACCAGGGCCCACCAGCAGTTCTGGGAGCCTCCCGACTCTTCGTGTTGCTCGTCGCTGCTCGCCGATGGGTTTTGGCAGGCAACAGTTCCTCTTCGCAGGAGGTGACGAGCAGGAAGCGCTTCCGTAAGAATGACGAGGCTGGGCCTTCAAAGAAGAAGTAGCTAGTTTAAAAGTTTGAACTTATTTTTTCTTATGTTTAATTTGTTTGAACATGTTGTACTAATTTCAAAATATCGATTCTACCTAGAAATATGAATATCTCAATCGTGTCTACCATAGAAATATATGATATCATGCGGCATTCTAGAGGAATATATATCTCTTCCTCCATCTAGAGGATAGAAATCTCTTCATTACATGCTAACCTTCACCGAATGAAATGCGTCAGGTTGTTAGGTTGCCCCGCCGCAAGCAGATAATCACCGCGAACGACGATAAACGGACGCGCGTGGATAATTATAGGTGACCTGTATATGTACTGCAGACTGTTGCAGTCTAAACGACCTAAAAGCGTCAAGGAGCACCCGTGACTCTGTGAGTCGTTCTTCTTGTTATGGACCCCACACTGCGGGAAGTAGTGTTTTATACAGATAAAAGTAAATAAATGAATTCAGTCTCGTTCTCAGTCCCGATCCCCCTCCCGAGCAACATCGCCGCCGGGGCCACGATTCCGGCGGAATCGTACGGTGCTTGGAGGTTGGAGCGGCGCAAGTTGGGGATGCGGTGCAACCCGGAGCTTCGCGCCAAAATCCGCATCCTCGACCCGCCCGCGCCCCCCTCCGCCGCCTACGATGCCGGCCTCCGCGCGCTGGGCCTTCTCGACTTCGTCCGCCTCGACCTCCGCTCCACCGGAGCGGTGTGCCGCGAGCACGTCGCCGATCTCGTCGCCAACTACCACGCAGCAGACGGCCGGAGCTTCACCCAGAAGGGCCCCATTGAGGTCTGCTGCGGTACCTTGGCCAAGGCGCTCTGCCTCCCGGGCCCCGGGTGGACCGCGTCCTCCCACATGGATCCGCCCGCCGTCGTCGCCTTCGCCGCGAGGGAGTTCATGAAGGCCTACATCCTGAGGCCGCTCGAAGCCGGCGACAGCTGGAACAGAAAGGTGGCCAGCAATGTCCGCACGGCGGCGGAGATGGTGATGGGCGGGAGGGCGATTGATGTTGACTGGTCCGCGCTCATCTGGGTCCTCGTGGAGGAGGAGATCTTGGACCTTAGCAACGGGAGGAGGACCAACTCGGCATGCTACTACGGCGCCTACCTGCAGAGGCTCATGTGGCTGCACTCGCCGGACGGCGTCCTGCCGCCGCCGAAGATGCCCGCGTCGACATTGTGCTCCCAGGAAGCGCAATGCAGTAAGCGGTCAGCAGTCAATGCGAGAAACAAGCATTTAGCAACCAGTTTTTTATATCAAAGTCTCCGCTTGGAGCTGGACCGCAAGATGCAACAACCTTCTATTGATGACAGATCCATGAAGCTTAAAGCAAGATATACAGAGCTTGAAGAAAAGTCACTCAACGACGCTCTAGTTAGCCAAAAAAGAAAAAGGAGTGATGAGCTGCCACGCTCAGAGCTGGATTCCCTGATGAAAAGGCTTGCTGATGAGAGATCCGAGCTGGTTGACGCCATATCCATGCTGCCTGAAGCAAGGCATGTGGAGTTTGATGCGAGATCCAAACAACTCGATGTCAGGCACAAAAAAAAAACTAGAGCTGACGCGAGATGTCAGGCACATGCAGCTTGAGGCAAGATCTATGGATTTGGAAGACAAGTCCAAAAGGCTAGACGCAAAATCCAAGATGACTGACGCGAGATGGAACCAGATTCAAGCAAGATCAGCAGAGTTTGACGCCAAATCCAAACAACTTGACGCAACACACTTGCGGTTAGATGCAAGATCTTTGGAGCTTGAAGCCAGATCCACTGAGCTTGAAGCTCTAGCAGTGCAATGTGAGTTTGAGAGGATAAACATTGAGCAATACAAAGAATTGCATGATAAGATGCACGCGATGGAGGTACTTAACCAGGCTTTAATTACCCAGCAAAGAGAAGCGAATGATGAGTTGAAGCGTGTTCAAAAAGAGCTGCTAAATGAAAGCGAGCGACTAGCACTATTGCAGAATGACCGGGAAGCAATGGAGTCACTAAATCAGGTTCTAATAACCAAGGAAGTAGGAAGCAACAACGAGTTGCAAGTCGTCCGGAAAAGGCTGATAGATGTAAGCCAGGGACTTTGTACCTCCTTTGTTCACTAACCTTCTTGTGATTGATCCGTTCCAACAATGTCGGATGCACACATATGATTTTTGTGCTTCTGTAAATCTCATTCTCTTTCATTATGTTACCACTAATTACCTCTGTGATTGATTGCACGTGGTAGAACCAACAGCTCTACCGGGCCTAGGGCGTAGTTTGTAGGGGAAGGAGGGAGAGGTGTGCGGACGAGGCGGCGGACGCCGGCGGCTGGGCGCCGTCGTGCGCGCGGGAGAGAGGAAGGCGGCGGCTGGGTTTTGGGAGACCGACTCCTCAGGGAGTCGGCAATAATGAATCTGATTATTGCTTGATCCTTTTGCATCGTTACATCTGATATATAAAGAGCTAAACCCTAAACCGACCTAAACCGATAATGGGCTAAGCCCCTAGTTGGGCCCATGGTTGGGCCCCCTCCTAACATAACCAATACCGGTCATAACATCTCTCCCCGCTCGTGCAAACAGCCTCGTCCTCGAGCTGGTAGTCGGGGTAGTGCTTGGCTGAACTCCTCGCGCTTCTCCCAAGTAGCCTCCTCTTCCGAAGGCCTTCCCACCTGCACCGGCCAAGTACCAAATGCCGCGACGGAGGCCGAGCACGTAACACCTTCGCCGGACTCGGAAGAAGACGACCATCGCCGATTGGCGGTAACGCCGGTGGCGCTGCCGGCGGCTCCCCACGGTAAGGCTTCGGCAGACCCACATGAAAGACATCATGGATGCGGGAACCCTTCGGCAGCCGAAGGCGATATGCAAGTGTGCCCACGCGCTCCAAGATGACGAAGGGGCCAGCGTAGCGAGGTCCAAGCTTGCGCCTCGCACGCGGGTCGAGGGACCGGGTGGAGCGATGAAGAAGGCGCAGCCACACCCGGTCGCCCACCGCATAAGCCACCTCGCGATGATGACCGTCGTAGTAGTGCTTGGCGAGCTGCTGCGCTCGAACGAGACGTTGCCGCACCTCGGCAAGAATCTCGTCGCGGTTGCGGAGAAGCTCCCCGCAGCCTCCGTCCGGCGGTCGCCGGATCGACCGGCAAGATAGGCGGTGGAAGCCGACCGTAGACCACCTCAAATGGTGTGGCACGCAGGGCGGAATGATAGGAGGTGTTGTAGCAATATTCCGCCCAAGCGAGCCAATCCACCCATGCGCGAGGACGATCACCTGTAACACAGCGTAAGTACATGGAGATCACTTTGTTAACCACCTCGGACTGGCCGTCCGTTCGAGGATGGAATGCCGTGCTGAAACGGAGCTTCACGCCCGCCATCCGGAAAAGATCACGCCAGACGTGCCCCGTGAACACCGGATCCCGATCACTGACGATCGACGTGGGGAACCCGTGGAGGCGAACGATGCCGTCAAAGAAGGCACGAGCGACGGACGCGGCGGTGTACGGGTGTCCAAGCGCGATGAAGTGTGCATACTTGGAGAAGCGGTCGACCACCGTGAGGATGACGGACTTGCCGCCCACCTTGGGGAGGCCCTCAATGAAGTCCATGGAGATGTCGGCCCGGACACGGGAGGGCACCTCCAATGGCTGCAGCATCCCCGCCGGTCGCAGGCGTCTCCGTCTTGTTGCGCCGGCATATCTCGCAAGAGCGCACCCGAGTCCTGGACCAAGGCCCGATCCCCGGGGATGTAGAAGTCGGCGCGGAGACGGTGAAGAGTCTTCCGGACACCCTCATGGCCGGACGAGTGGGCCAGCAGGAGCACTTGGTGTCGCAGATCATCGTGGTCGGGCACAAAGATCCGGCGCCCGTGCAAGAGTAGCCCTTCCGCCAAACGCCATGGTGCCTCCAACTCGCCCGCGTCCAGCCGCTGCCGCGAGATCCGGGCGTCGGGCGCTGCCGCAGTAGCTCGGCGGATGGTGTCGAAGAGGGCGAAGGAGGGGCCCGAACGGATGCACAATGCCATCCCTTCGTGTGCGCCGTCCTCATCGACAGCCGTCGCGGCGAGAGAGAGCGTCGGCGACGGTATTGAGGCGCCCGGCCGGTACTCGACGGTGAAATCAAAGCCGAACAGCTTGCTGATCCACTGATGCTGCGGAACGGTCGAGAGCCTCTGATCCAACAAGTACTTGAGGCTGTAGTGGTCCGTGCGAATCTGGAACGAGCGCCCCCAAAGGTAGGGGCGCCAATGGCGCACAGCCTGCACCAAGCCAATGAGCTCCTCGCTCGTACGCCGCCGGCTTGAGATGGCGCGCGGCGAAAGGCCTGCTGAAGTAGGCAAGCGGCCCATCGCCCCGGTGAAGCACGGCACCGAACCCCACGCCGGAAGCGTCGCGAGTCGACGATGAACAGCCGCGCGAAGTCCGGCATCCGGAGAACGGGGCCCGTCGTGAGGGCCCCCTTCGGGGCCTCGAACGCGGCAGTGGCCTCGTCATCCCGGGCGAAGGCGTCGCGGCGCGAAGCCTCGTGAGAGGTGTCGCGATGATGCCGAAGTCCCGGATGAATTTCCGGTAATATCCGGCGAGACCCGGGAAGCCGCGGAGGGCGCGTGGCGAACGAGGAGGCGGCCACGCCGCGACGGCCGCCACCTTGTCGGCGTCCATGGCTACCCCTCGGCGGAGATGACGTGGCCGAGGTAGGCGACCGATGTCGTCCCGAACGAGCACTTCGAGCGCTTAAGGTGAAGATGATGCGCGCGAAGCTCGTTGAAGACGATGGCGACGTGTTGTAGATGCTCCGCCCACGAGGTGCTGTAGATCAAAATATCGTCAAAGAAAACGAGCACAAACCGACGTAAATAGGGGCGGAGAACATCGTTCATCAGGGCCTGGAATGTTGCTGGCGCGTTGGTGAGGCCGAAGGGCATCACCACGAACTCGAAGTGGCCATGATGGGTCCGGAACGCCGTCTTGGCGATGTCGTCCGGGTGCATGCGCACCTGGTGGTAGCCCGACCGTAAGTCGAGCTTGGTGAAGAAGCGAGCCCCATGGAGCTCATCGAAGAGCTCGTCGACCACCGGAATGGGGAACTTGTCCTTCGAGTGTGAGTGCGTTGAGGGCGCGGTAGTCGATGCAGAAGCGCCATGTACCATCCGTCTTGCGAACGAGAAGCACCGGCGCCGAGAATGGTGACGTAGAGATCCGGATGACGCCCGCGGCGAGCATGAGGGCGCACTGTCGCTCGAGCTCGTCCTTCTGCAGCTGGGGGTAGCGGTAAGGCCGCACGGCCACCGGCGCCGTGTCCGGGGCGAGGTGGATGCGGTGATCGTACACCCGTGTAGGCGGAAGGCCTCGCGGCTCGGCGAAAAGGTCGCCGTGCTGCTGCAGAAGGTGGGCCAACAGCGGGTGCTCGGAGTCGATGTCGGCCGTGGTGAGCTGGAGCTGCGGGGCCGGGGCGGCGCCCCCAATGCCCGTCCAACAGACGCGGCGGCCCTGGCGCCAGAAAGTCATCGTCAAGGCGGCGAAGTCCCACGGTATGGGACCGAGGGGCCGCAAGAAGTCCACGCCGAGGATGAAGTCGAAACAGCCCAAGTCGATGCCGGCGCACGCGATGGTGAAGTGCTCGTTGCCGATGGAGAGCGGCACCTGCTGCGCCACGCCATGGCAGCGAAGGCGGTCGCCGTTGGCCACGGTGACGCGGAGGTGATCGCCTCCCGTCGGCTGGAGGCCCAAACGACGCATGGTGGCCTCCGGCAAGAAGTTATGTGTGGAGCCGGTGTCGAGGAGGGCCACCAGTTGCTCGCCGTGGATCGTCACTGGCAGGAGCATCGTCTGCTCGTTGCGGATGCCTGCCAACGCATGGAGCGAGACCACGCACGCCGTGGCTGGTGCGGCGTCGAGGTCGGTGTCCGTCGCTGTGTCGACGCCTGTGTCCGCGTCGCCGTCGTCGACCGTCTCCAAGTAGAAGAGGCGCGGGCAAACGTGACCCGGCGCGTAGGGCTCGTCGCAGTTGAAGCACAGGCCGAGGCGACGGCGCTCCAACTGCTCTGCCGGGGTGAGGCGCCGGAAGGTTCGCTGCGTCACTCGCCGGGGCGGCCGGTGCTGGCCGCGTGGCCGGCGCTGCGGCCGGCGGGGGCGGGCGGTTGGCCGGGCCCCGCGATTCGGGGGAGGCGGCGGCAGCGCCTGGGCTCGACGCTCGTACGCCCGAGCGTAGTGCATCGCCGTCTGCAGGTCGCGGGGGGCCTGGAGTTCCACGTCCACCCGTATGTGATCCGGGAGTCCGCCGACGAAGAGGTCCGCGCGCTGCTGCCCCGTGACACCCGGCGCGTGGCAGGCGAGTGCCTGAAAGCGATCGGCGAAGTCCTGCACCGTTGACGTGAAGGGAGGCGCCCCGGCTCCGCGAGGCGGCTCCCACGGACCGGCGGACCGAAGCGAAGGAGGCGAGCTCCCGAAAACGGTCCCGGGGAGGCATGCCGCCCTCGTCTTGCTCGAGGGAGTAGTACCACGTCCGGGCGGCGCCCGGAGGTGATAGGAGGCCAGCCAGGTGCGATCCGATGCCAGGGTGCGCTGCCCGCGGAAGAACTGCTCGCACTGGCTAAGCCAGTTCAGGGGGTCCTCCGACCCATCGTAGGTGGCGAAGTCGACCTTGGTGTAGCGGGGCGGTGGCTGGGTTACCCCGCCGGGGCCGTGCGCGTCGGGGCGCGCCTCATAGGGGCGTGCATACCCCCGTGGGCGGTGCCCGGGAGGGAGGGCATCGGCGGCTCGGCGGCGGTGGTGTAGACCGGCTGAGTCGACGACGCGGTGAGCCACGCCGGCAGCGGGGATGGTGACGGGGAAAACGGATCTGGTGGATGGGGACGCCCCCCGTTGCTGCGGCGCTTGGGCTGGCGGGGGCGGACGGTGGCCACTGCGGCCAGGGCTGGGCCGGCGCCGGCGGAGGCTGCAGCGGGACGCCCGTGAAGGACGGAACCCATGGTGCGGGCGCCGGCACGGAGAAGATGGCCGGCTGCGGCGGCGTCGGGGCCCCCGGGAACCGATCAAGTAGAGGCGGATGCCTTGAACCGCGGTGACGAGGTCATTGACGACCCCGCTCAGCTGCTCGGGCGTGTAGATGACGGACGCCGGCGCGGCGGAGCCCGCCGTCGTGGCGGCCGGCTGGAGAACCCGCCGTGGTGGCGGTGGCCGAAGGAACGGGCGGCGGCGCGGACGACGTGGTGGTGGGCGGCGGAGAAGACATGATCGCAGCCGAGCTAGCTGATACCAAATTGGTAGAACCAACAGCTCTACCGGGCCTAGGGCGTAGTTTGTAGGGGAAGGAGGGAGAGGTGTGCGGACGAGGCGGCGGACGCCGGCGGCTGGGCGCCGTCGTGCGCGCGGGAGAGAGGAAGGCGGCGGCTGGGTTTTGGGAGACCGACTCCTCGGGGAGTCGGCAATAATGAATCTGATTATTGCTTGATCCTTTTGCATCGTTACATCTGATATATAAAGAGCTAAACCCTAAACCGACCTAAACTGATAATGGGCTAAGCCCCTAGTTGGGCCCATGGTTGGGCCCCCTCCTAACATAACCAATACCGGTCATAACAGCACGTCCCCATGATGTGGTACTTTTGCATCATATATTTCACTACTTATATCCTTGTGAGCTGTGATCAAATCTGCATTTTTTGTAGGGCTTGCAGAAGTGCTCGAACAGACGAGCAAATTTAGGTGTCAAGAGGATGGGTGAGCTTGACCTCAAAGCAATTGCAAACGCTTGCAGACTAGATTTATCACAAGAGGATGCACAAGTTACTTGTGCTAATCTTTGTTCGAAGTGGCAGAATGAAATTTCAGACCCAAATTGGCACCCTTTTAGGGTCGTCATGGTTAATGGTGAATGGACGGTATGGAAAATCTCCCTGCTATTCCTTTTAGGCTCTTACTTGTAGTATTCGTCCTAATTTTCTAGGTTCTACTTGCTTCCTTGTAACACCTATTGTTGTGTCAACGTTTCCATCTCTTTATAAGACTGCCAAGCGTTTTCATTATTCCATCTAACAGTACATACATTACCTCATTATTTGGTGTAGGGGATTCTCTCAGAGGATGATGCAAAGCTCCGGATGTTAAAAGAAGAGAACGGTGAAGATATGTACACCTTGGTAACAAAAGCTCTACTTGAAATCAATGAATACAATCCCAGTGGTCGTTATGTTGTATCAGAGCTGTGGAACTATAAGGAGGGCCGGAAAGCAACACTGGAAGAAGTCATCGAGTTCATCCTGAAACAGTGGCAGTCACATAAGAAGAAGCGATGAGCATCCATTTATTGGCAGGCTCCATGTTCTGCTTTTGCTTCCGTATAACTCGTACTTCCACCTCGAACTAGGACCTAGTATAACTTTAATGTTAGTGGATTAATCAGAGGTACGTAGTACTCCCTCCGTTCTCTTTTAATTGACTCAGATTTAGTACAACTTTGTACTAAATTTGAGTCAATTAAAAAAGAACGGAGGGAGTAGTTCATTAGTACTTGCTGATTATGCAACTAGAACAACTGTGATCACTTTTTCGTAGCTAAATGCTAGCTAGATTCTCCTGTTGTAGATTGGGATCGACTGGTCTAGAATGTATATTGCCTATTATATCTTTGCATATGTGATGCTTGCCCTAAGAATATGCATGCAAGTATGTTCAAGTGTGTATGCGAAGAAAGCTCTGGTGTTATTGAAAGGCTGAACTGCCTCATCCTCATGGACCTTCAACTGAGCATGCAAAAGCAGCAAAACAGATAGAATGCATTTCATTTGCTGGCACTGCACTTCCTCTTATTTGGGAAATGGAAATTCCATGAACATGATTGATTGACGTGCACTAGAAATGAAACCGCTTTTTGTTTTGTGGTTGAGCCCTGAAGTGTTTTGGACAGCTGAAAATTATCTGGAAGTTCCCGGTCTTGCTATTGTGGTTGTCAAAGCAATGTGGGCTTCAGACTTGCATCACTGGTATTGATTTTGTGCATACGTGGTTTTATACTGATCTGATTTCTGATGTTATTCCTCCATTGATATACATACTAGTTTCAGCTGATAATTTCATTTGTTTTTCTGCAACATGAAAGTTAGGTGCTACCTTCAGGCTACTGTCCTAAAGGGGAGGCATGGTCAATATTTTCTTCAGATTGTTTGATGTACATGCGTTTCAGACATACTACGTCCATCCTAAAACTCAAAACTTAAGACTTATATATTTTTCTAAAAAGTCAAATCAAGTAAGATTTAACCAAAATTTTAGAAGAATCTATCAATAAATATGATATTTTGTAGATACCATATGAAAAAATATTTCATTATCTATCTAATGATATAGATTTTGTATTTTGCATGTTTATGATTTTTGATAAAAACTTAGTCAAACTTAACACAATTTGACTTTCCAAAAATAAAATAAGCCTTAAGCTTCATAAGCAATTCTTCCTATTCTTTGATGTAGTTACGGATGCATTAAATCATGAATAATTCAGCTAACAAATGCAACTTCTGCAGTCTCAACTTCTGAAAATTCTGAAGGCTAATGTCCTAGGTATTTGGTGTCTACCCGTTCTACAACAAGAAATTGAGCTTGGAAGGAAACCGACATGTTTTCCGACAAGCTTCCAAATATTAGCTAATGTTGTGTTTGGATGCAGAGAATTGAGCTTGGAATTGAATTAGCCTCAAGATTCCAATTCTAAGATGGAAATAAATTAGCTTCCAATTTGAATTTTACCGTTTGGGTGTGCTTGGAATTTGATGTTAGAATCAATGGGTGTTGCCCAATTCCAAATGTTGTTTGGATGTACAATCTGTGGAATCCGTGGAATTTGATGATTTGTTGAGTTTGAACAATATAAATTTGCGTACATGTACACAAATAACATACATATGTAATATATTTATAACTATTATTTTCCGCAATTAATGAAACATTAAAATAATCAAAATAAAGCAGAAAGTAGAATACGCATGGCACAAAGTAGTTTTCAAGTACCGAAAATATTATAACATGGATAATAATTGTATCTCTAACAGGTAGCTTATGTCTCTTACATATCACAAACAGTTCATCAACAAGAAAGTAGATAGTAGGCTTTAAGAACAAGCACAGTTCATAAGAAACATCAAGGTAGGGTCAACAGCCATGGCTTCTTTAATTCATCGGGGAGCGCCGTCAGTGCTTCGAATAAGCGCTCATTAACGATCAACTTCCCATAAGTTCGCAGCATGTCACAGTTCTCCATTTGTAGCTTCTTTAGTGCATCTAGGATTTCAGTTGGAGGAGTCACCTTTGGCATAGGAAGTGGTTCGGTTGTTTTCAATGCATCATCGAAAGATGTCTTCATTTGTCCCATCATGTTCCAATCAACCACACCAAGCATGTTAGTGGGTGATCTCTTGGTGCCTATGAAAGTATAGAGATGGTAAACCTAGAGGGGGTGTGAATAGGTTTCTACAAGTTTTAATTCTTTCTTTGCAATATTAGGCTTTGCGGAATATAAAGGTGAGCCTAATGCAAACTAGGTGAAGCAACCTATATGAGGATACAACTAACTCGAGCACGAAGGCTCTCACGGACGAGTTAAATCACAAGGAAGGAGTTCGGTTAGAGATAACCGATAGCACGCGGAGACGAGGATGTATTCCCGTGTTCCCTTGCTTTGCAACAAGGTACGTCACGTTTGGAGGGGTGGAGGTCCCACGAAGGATTCCCCACGCCACGAAGGCTCACCCTATTCTCCGGAGCCTATCCCACGAAGGAATAGCTCACTCACTTGTGGTAGACTTTGAGGTAGCCTCCAAACCTTCACAATCTTGCCCGGAGCAAATCCACAGCCCGGATGCTTCCGGACTCCTCTTGCCCACCTAGGGTTTCCAAGGAACCCTAGGAAGCAAGCTTCTCGATGAATACAAGGGGGAATGAGATTTGGCTTGGTAGAACAGTAGATCGGGTCCTCCTCTAACGATTCCCCGGAGGGATTTGAGTTTGGGTGGAGGAGGAGGTAGATCCGAGGCTTTTGGTGTTTCTAGCAATGGAGTAAGAGAGAGAGAGCTCAAGAACAGCTTGTAGTGTAGTGCCTAACTGTTCAGAGGTAGGAGAAGGCCTATTTATAGTGTTCTTCGAAATAGGGCCGTTGGTCACTTGCCACCTCAGCTTTTCCCTCGACAAACTCGGTTGACCGGACCACAGACCGGACAGCCCGGTGGTGAGGCCGGTCGGACCGGACCAGCGACCGGATTCCCTTTGCGTCGTCCTGGAGCTCCTCCGGTTGGCGGCCGGTTGGCGCCCGGTTGGCGACCGGTCGACCGGGCCGCACGCCGGACTCGCCGGTCTGTAGGCCGGCTGACCGGTCGGCAACCGGATCTGCTGGCTCTTCGTTTGGAGCCCGGTTGGCGACCGGTTGACCGGGCCGTGCGCCGGACTCGCCCCGGTTGGCGACCGGTTGACCGGCCAGCACGCCGGACTGGCCGGTTGCTGGCCCGGTTGGACCGGGCTGCAGACCGGATTTCTGCTCGTAGACCCCTTTTCGATTGTTGTTGAAGTGGGGGTCTCCTTTAGCCTTCTTGTTCCTTTGATACACCATTTATGCCTCATTGCCTAATACCTGAGATTATCCTTATAAACATATTAGGCCAAATACTCTAGCACGGTGTCATTGTTACCAAAATAATGGATAAGGGTAAAATACCCTTACAATCTCCCCCTTTTTGGTATACGATGACAAACCGAGCTAGAGTCACAAAAAGATATTATGATAAGCTCTAAACCTTGATTCCATATAAGATATTACGACAGGTCCCCCATAATGTATGCACTTGGAGAATTTGCGTTTGAATGCAAAGTGCACCATTTGTGGAACATGAGAAGCTCCCCCAATATCTTTAGGAAACAAGCATGGTATGGAGATGTGCATATCAAGATATATAAGCATAGCACACATAATCATCCTAACATAGAGTAGCACACCTAATAGTCGTCCATACACATCCATACACGAATTATTGGAAGTAGCAAATGGTTCTTGAAAACTCAAAGCAAATAAGCACAAGCCATATAAAATCCAAATAAAGCAACTCCCATGGCTTGTGGCATTCAAAGAACCCCGTGATCCTAGACTCTACTCTCTTCTCCCCCTTTGGCATCGGAACACCAAAAGGCGAAGAAAAGAGGAGAGATGCTATCGCAACCATCAATAGAGCCGATGCCCGGAGGAGTAGGAGCTCTCGCCACCACCGCGTGAAGACGCATCACCTTCATCCTCATCACCATCATCATCGGCAGGGGTAGGAGCACGAGCAGGTCCTAGGAGGGAGGGCACCATGAGCGTACACGGAGAAGTCGAAGTTACGGATCATCTCATCGGTAAGGAGAGGCATCTCCCACCGAGGTGCTACCACGGGCTCCATCTCAGAGTCCGAAGGAGGAACAGGGGTGGTTCCGTGAGGCCATGAACTCATTCACTGTCGCCGCCGTGTCTCCTGGTTCACGATAAGGCTCGATGTGCAACATCATTGGTGTTCTTGCACATTTGCCACATGCTTCGGAGAAGAAGCGAGCGGCACCATGCTTGGAGCGCCGAGAGTAGCTGGAGCTAGCATCATGATCATGGTGTTCCTTGGAACGGCGCTCAGTGGAGGGCATCATGGAGGGAACGTCCGGACGAGTGGCCTCCTGAGTGGGTATCCTGAATGGGTCCATGATGACTCTTTCACCAAGAACGTTGAGAGGAGTGGGAACAATGTAGTTGATGAGCCGCTGAGCATAGTTGGGAGTCATGCGGCCCATAACTGCACGCTTCAGTTCACAGTAGATAAGATCACAGCCATCAATCTTCCTTACCCCGTCAGGATGACAATAGTACATCAGATTTAGGTGATAGTTCCTGACTTCACTGGTGTCGCCAGACTTGCTGATGAGGCTCTCACGGAACATCTTGGCAAGGACAAGATATGAGTAGTACATCCCAGAGATAGTGGGAGGTCCAGGTGTAGGGTTCGCAGGATAGCAGAAGGAGATGTCACCCTTAGTAAGTTTGGACCGTGAATGAATCTTGTACCCTGGAGCACTGTCACCACCACAACCCATGAATGCACGGAACTGAGAGTAGGAGCATGAGTACTTCTCCTTGCCAGTCATCCAGGTGATGGTGTGGTCCGCATCATCATGGAAGAAGACGGTGCAGTGGAACTGACGGACTAGGAGGGGACAGAAGGTAGGATCCTCTTGTTGATCATCAGGCTTTAGGCACACAAGGTCATACAATCCCATACCCTTCAAGGTTTCAACCACAAAGCGGTACTTTGTGGCTTCATGCAAGGCAAGCTCGTCAGGATTAATGGCCTTGGGTGTCACAACTTCACCATTCTTCATAGACTCGTGAGAATCATAGAAACCATCCCATAGGGCTGCTTGTGTCTTGGTCCAGAAGAACTTGTCCCCACGGGTGTAAGTCCGTTGCTCAAAGCGATACGGATTCACCGTCCTCATTTCCTGCCAGTCAACATGGTTTGCATTGGCAATATTGAAAGTTGGCACTATTTCATCATCCTCTTGGGCGGCATGCTTATCCTTTTTCTTGCCACCAACTGACTTGCTTCTACCCCCAGCCGAGTTGCCATTGTCAGTACCCTGATGAGCTTGAGGGGGTACGCGACCACTAGAACGGCGGGGAGGATCAGCAGTCCTTCCTCTCTTGGCAACATTGCCACGTGCCTCACCACTCCAACTACCTGTGAATGAGAAAATAGAGCGAGGATAGCAGTGGGGTAAGTGTACATGTCATAAATAAGAGGGAAGCCAAAAAGCATAGCATATATCCAAGTGTAGTGATGAGATTGTGCGAAAACTGGGCAATCCGGCGCACAGGCCGGTCCAACCGGGCAGCAGACCGGACGAGCCAGTTGGCGACCGGTTGACCGGACCGCACGCCGGGCCGGCCGGTTGAGCGGCCGGTTGACCGGGCTGGTGACCGGATCTATCGATTTGTGAAGTTTTGCCCAGATTTTCTACCACAAAATCATGCAAAAACTCATAAACTTGAATATAGACTATATCAATAGAGTGGAGTAAGTGCATTGTGTTGTGAGACACTCTAAAGGCATGAGGACTTACAAACCCTAACCCTAACCCTAAAATCTCCCCAAATCTTGTCAATAATTTGCAATGTGTGAGGGGGACTAGAGAATAGGGAGAAAGATAGATCACATTACCCGAAGACATGGTCCTCCTTGATCAAGAGAGCAAGAAGAACACTAGGTAGGGCTTGAAACCCAAGAAATGCAAGATTTCCCAAAATAGCTTGAGAGGGACCAAATCCTTTGGTGGAGATGTTCCAAGGGGCCCGATCTATGGTTTGGTGAAGTTTGGGGGGATTCTTGTGGTGGGAAGGCCCTAGAGCTTGGTGGAGGTGATGGGGCGGCGGCAATGGAGGTGTGGGAGTTGGGGAAGAATGAGGAAGAAGACCCCAAGGGGTATCCTCTTCCACACATAACAGGCCGCGCGGCCGGTCGGGTGCCCGGTCGAACCGGACCTGGTGCCGGCTGATCCGGCGCAGAGGCCGGTCCAACCGGGCCAGAGATCGGCCACCCAGTTTTGTCTCGTTTTTGCCTCGTTTTGCCCCTATGCTTTGTGTAAATGTGTGTGAATGCTCAGATGATGACATGTACATATAGATAGATAGATGATGATGAGATGAGCATAGACATGAGGTTGGAAACACAAAGTTCTCTAGGCATACCCATTGGAGAGAAAATCCAAACAAGATGTAAATAGCAACAATGGGCATGATTCGAAGTATATATCAAGAATCATAAGTCATTTTTGAAATAAGTTTTGCAATAAGATCATTTGGCCTTATATAGTCAAATCAAGTTGTAATGAAGGCTCAATGAGGGGCGGGGGATTACTCCCCCTATGTGAAAGCGCAAATGTCATGAGACCTCGAAGAGACATGCTTGGGTCCATATAATGACATTGGGTCTATTTATGTTGCACACAGAGGTATGCATCTTACCAAGACATGGTAGGATGACTATCCCCATATGTGCTATGCCTCTAAGCTAGATAGCAAGATAAATGCAAGAATATAGTGCAAGAAGTTAATCAATCCAAGTTTTTAGGATCAAGAATACCAAGTTCTCCTCTCAAGTTAACAAAGCGGGCTTCATCCAAAGGCTTAGTGAAAATATCCGCCAATTGGTAGGTTGTTCCCACATGAGTGAGATCAATATCCTTATTGGCAACATGATCACGTCGGAAGTGATGGCGAATGTCCATATGTTTGGTGCGACAATGTTGAACCGGGTTATTTGCAATCTTAATTGCACTTTCATTGTCACAAAGAAGAGGCACCGTACCAAGAGACACACCATAGTCTTTCAAGGTTTGCTTCATCCATAACAATTGAGTGCAACAAGATGCCGCGGATATGTATTCGGCTTCGGAGGTGGATAAAGCGGTGGAGTTTTGTTTCTTGGATGGCCAACTCACCAATGACCGGCCAATAAATTGGCAAGCCCCGGAGGTAGACTTCCGGTCAACCTTATCACCGGCCCAATCGGAATCCGAATAGCCAATGAGTTCAAAGGTTGACCCCTTTGGATACCATAGCCCGAGAGTAGGAGTGAGAACAAGGTATCTTAGAATCCGTTTGACCGCCATTAAATGGCTCTCCTTGGGAGCGGATTGAAAACGAGCACACATTCCTACACTTAGCATGATATCCGGCCTAGAGGCACAAAGGTAGAGCAAGGATCCTATCATGGAGCGGTATAACTTTATGTCCACATCCTTCTCACCGTCACATGAGCCAAGTTGCCCCTTTACGGGCATGTGTGTCTTCATTGGGCTTGCATTGGTCATGTTGAATTTCTTGAGCATGTCCTTCACATACTTTTCTTGAGAGATGAAGGTGCCTTTTGCAAGTTGCCTCACTTGGAAGCCTAGGAAGAACTTCAACTCTCCCATCATGGACATCTCAAATTTCCTAGTCATCAATAGCTCAAAAGCTTTGTTATGATTGGGGTTAGTTCCACCAAAGATAATATCATCAACATATATTTGACATATAAATAGGCCACCCCCTTTAACCCGTTTGGTGAAAAGGGTGGAATCGACCGTACCCATGCAAAACCCATCATGTAGTAAGAAATCCCTAAGGAACTCGTACCAAGCACGTGGAGCTTTCTTGAGACCGTAGAGTGCTTATGGAGTAAATACACGTGGTTGGGTCGGCATGGGTCTTCGAAACCCGGGGGTTGAGCCACATATGCGGTTTCTTTTAGAGGACCATTCAAAAATGCACTTTTCACATCCATTTTATATAGTTTGAAATTATGAAAAGATGCAAATGCAAGCAAAAGATGAATAGCTTCAAGACGGGCTACCGGCGCAAAGGTATCCTCAAAATCCATACCTTCTATTTGGGCAAACCCTTGCGCCACTAACCTTGCTTTTTTCGTATGACAATGCCATTCTCATCTTGCTTGTTCTTGAATACCCATTTGGTCCCAATAACATTGATGCGATGATCTTTGGGGCTCTCAACTAGAGACCACACTTCATTACGAGTGAAACACTCCAATTCTTCTTGCATGGCAATTACCCAATCCGGATCAACCAAGGCTTCATGTACCTTGAGTGGTTCAAAACTAGACACAAAAGCATGGTGTTGACAATAAGTGATAAGTAATGCATGGTGTCTACGAGTTAACACTCCTCTTGAGATGCTACCAAGGACATGATCTACTTTCATGTCACTTGCCCTTGTAGCGGCCTTGATCTTTCGAATGGTTCCTTCATGATCAATGAATTCATCTCTTGCTAGTGCTTGATCATGAGGGACCACTTGAGCTTGAACATGAGTTGAGGATGTTTCTTGATCATCATCATGGTCTTGCTCCGTGGGATGAGGACTTTCTTCTTGTTCTTCGGAATTGAGTGGAGGATGGTTCTTGAGTTGCACTTGATGGTTCGGCTTGAGTTGAGCTAGGCTCCACTTGAGCCGTGCTTGATACTTCTATTCCATCATCTTGATCATCACTATGAATTTCCATGGGCCGAATGTGTCCAATGCCCATATGCTTGATGGCACTAGATGGATCATCATCATTTCCTGCAACACATGGATCAAATTGCTCCACTTGGGAGCCATTATCCTCCAAGAACTCGACGTCACAAGATACTTCAATAGTGCCGGTGGACCGGTTGTAGTACCTATAGGCGTGAGAGTGATACGTCTCCGACGTATCGATAATTTCTTATGTTCCATGCCACATTATTGATGATATCTACATGTTTTATGCATACTTTATGTCATATTTATGCGTTTTCTGGAACTAACCTATTGACGAGATGCCGAAGGGCCGGTTCTCGTTTTCTGCTGTTTTTGGTTCCAGAAATCCTAGTAAGGAAATATTCTCGGAATCGGACGAAATCAACGCCCAGCATCCTATTTTTCCACGAAGCTTCCAGAACACCCGAGAGTCGCCAGAGGGGGGCCACTGGGCCCCCAGACGATAGCCCGGCGCGGCCTAGGGGGGCGCCCCCCCTAGCGTGTCACCGCCTCGTCGCCTCTCCGACTCCGCCTCTTCGCCTATAAAAAGGTCCCTGACCTAAAACACGAGACGAAAAAAGCCACGGTACGAGAAACCTTCCAGAGCCGCCGCCATCGCGAAGCCAAGATCTGGGGGACAGGAGTCTCTGTTCCGGCACACCGCCGGGACGGGGAAGTGCCCCCGGAAGGCTTCTCCATCAACACCACCGCCATCTTCATCAACGCTGCTGTCTCCCATGAGGAGGGAGTAGTTCTCCATCGAGGCTCGGGGCTGTACCGGTAGCTATGTGGTTAATCTCTCTCCTATGTACTTCAATACAATAATCTCATGAGCTGCCTTACATGATTGAGATTCATATGATGATGCTTGTAATCTAGATGTCATTATGCTAGTCAAGTGGGTTTTACTTATGTGATCTCCGGAGACTCCTTGTCCCACGTGTGTAAAGGTGACGAGTGTGTGCACCGTGTGGGTCTCTTAGGCTATATTTCACAGAATACTTATTCACCGTTATGAATGGCATAGTGAAGTGCTTATTTATATCTCTTTATGATTGCAATGTGTTTTGTATCACAATTTATCTATGTGCTACTCTAGTGATGTTATTAAAGTAGTTGTATTCCTCCCGCACGGTGTAATGGTGACGAGTGTGTGCATCCGTGTTAGTACTTGACGTAGGCTATGATTATGATCTCTTGTAGATTATGAAGTTAACTATTGCTATGATGGTATTGATGTGATCTATTCCTCCTACATAGTGTGAAGGTGACGAGTGTGCATGCTATGTTAGTACTTGGTTTAGTTGTGTTGATCTGTCATGCACTCTAAGGTTATTTAAATATGAACATTGAATATTGTGGAGCTTGTTAACTCCGACATTGAGGGTTCGTGTAATCCTACGCAATTAGTGGTGTTCATCATCCAACAAGAGAGTGTAGAGTATGCATTTATCTATTCGTTATGTGATCAAAGTTGAGAGTGTCCACTAGTGAAAGTCTAATCCCTAGGCCTTGTTCCTAAATATCGCTATCGCTGCTTGTTTACTGTTTTACTGCGTTACTACTGCTCATATTCATTCATACCACCTGTATTTCACTATCTCTTCGCCGAACTAGTGCACCTATTAGGTGTGTTGGGGACACAAGATACTTCTTGCTTTGTGGTTGCAGGGTTGCATGAGAGGGATATCTTTGACCTCTTCCTCCCTGAGTTCGATAAACCTTGGGTGATCCACTTAAGGGAAACTTGCTGCTGTTCTACAAACCTCTGCTCTTGGAGGCCCAACACTGTCTACAAGAATAGAAGCTCCCGTAGACATCAAGCTATTTTCTGGCGCCGTTGCCGGGGAGGAAAGGTGAAAGGTACTCACACTCCGGATCTCGGCTACTAAGCTATTTTCGCCATTGTAAGTGCTCGAAGCTATTTCCTTTAGATCCTGCAATTGCATCTTTTTGTTTCTTGTTTACACTAGTTAGGCATAATGGACAACAATGAGCTTCTTATTCTATTTCCTGATTTAAGACATGGATGGTTTGATGCGAAAATTAAAAAACCTATGGAACATATTAGTATGAACGCTTTGAACACCATTGTTGATAATGATATGGAAAATTCTAAGCTTGGGGAAGCTGGCTTTGATGAGCATGATATTTTTAGTCCCCCAAGCATTGAGGAGAAAATTTACTTTGATGATACTTTGCCTCCTATTTATGATGATTATAATGATATTGGTCTTTTAGTACCGCCTTGTTATGGAGGATAAATTTGATTATGATTACAATATGCCTCCTATATTTGATGATGAGAATAATAATGATAGCTACTTTGTTAAATTTGCTCCCACTACAACTAATAAAATTGATTATGCCTATGTGGAGAGTAATAATTTTATGCATGAGACTCATGATAAGAATGCTTTATGTGATAGTTATATTGTTGAGTTTGCTCATGTTTCTACTGAAAGTTATTATGAGAGAGGAAAATATGGTTGTAGAAATTTTCATGTTACTAAAACACCTCTCTATGTGCTGAAATTTTTAAAGCTACACTTGTTTTATCTTCCTATGCTTGTTACTTTGCTCCTCATGAACTTGTTTACTTACAAGATTCCTATGCATAGGAAGCATGTTAGACTTAAATTTGTTTTGAATTTTCCTCTTGATGCCCTCTTTTGCTTCAACTACTATTTCTTGCGAGTGCATCATTAAAACTGCTGATCCCATCTTAATGGCTATAAAGAAAGAACTTATTGGGAGATAACCCATGTGTTTATTTTGCTACCGTAACTCTATTTTATATTTGTGTCTTGGAAGTTGTTACTACTGTAGCAACCTCTCCTTATCTTAGTTATGTTGCACTAGTCATCAACCCGTGCGGCGCACGGGCTCCATAGTTTATATTCGTCACATGGATATCATGAAATTATTCAGTCCCGTAACTTGGTATTCTTCAGTTGTGCCAACATACATGTTCAGGTTCAAAGATGAGATAGTTTACAGAACGGTAGTGCATTTATTGCATCTATTCAATATTATTTTGCAGAGATATTTTTTATAATTCGCTGAAGCATATCTATGGAGTTAGAGCCATGAAAAATAATTATGGCAAAGCTCAGGCACACGATATCTTGTAGCAATTGATATACTCTCGTTCGTTCGCACGTGGTAGTATGTATAATACTATAAAAATTAGAATAATGAGTTTTTGTTTAAATATGCATTTTATCATACATTAGATCAAGTTTGATAAATTTGAATTTTTATTATCATGAAATATTATGAAACAATTACAAAGATGTTAAATTTATATTTTTATTTGAATAAGATAATATAAAACAGATGATCAACTTATATAAGTTATTTTGACTATTAAGAGAATAATTTAATATATAATGCTGATTCCAACATTAGTTTATTGTGAAGTAAATGGTGAGGAAAACAGACCTCATCCAGCTCAATATCCTTGTTCACCCATGCCACATCAGCCACCATTAACTGAATTTTGGATGCAATAGTTATAACAAAAATATTATGGAAGGTGTGTAGAAGGAGCACTACCGCCAATAGTTTGTTATGTTGTAATAATAGAAATTTATGTAAATTGCGTTCCTGCGATGAATCCTAGGTTAGAAAAAAGAGAAACTCATCATAGTTAGATGAGAAAATGCCAGCATCATGGGGAAAGCAAATTTGAGATGGTAAACTTAGATAGTCAATCTGGATCGTTACAAATTATTACACTGACGAAAAAGTAGGTGGCCAGATTATCCTTAAAATATTATTCATGATGAGAATAGATTTAGTTTACTAATGAATAATATAAAATTCTACTGGTACATGATATGACTATTTTTTTTATTTCTTTTGCCCTGCACCATCGTTCCATATTTATACCTTACATAGTTGTTTGTAGAAAACTGGTAATATAATCTAGTAATAAAAATGAAATTAAATATGTCTGGAGAAATATATAGGCAAACATATGTGAATTATTTATTTATGCCATTCTGTACGGAATTACATGAAATAGTTTGATCTTATATAATTTATAGTTTGTACTTCAGAAAGACTTGCAAAGAATTCTTTCTTGAACTCTTGGCGTGAATTTACGCTTCAACCTCTATATAAACTCGATCTATGAGCTATGGATCCTTATACTCGTACGATCTACCACACAATACTCTATGCACCTTGCAATATTGCACACACGTCTGATTCATTGTGCATACATCATGCACATGGATGTCCCTGATATTTTAAAAATATTATATTGAATTTAATTTGAAGTTACCATGATAACTCATTAGTAGTACATACTATATTAGACGTAGTGGGGAGCAAGAAAATTAATTATTTGCTCCATCGAATTGCACATGTGCATGTTACAACTCATAACAGATCGTGATGAGGCCTAATAACTGGAAATAAAGTTGAAGGATACCCGATGCTTGCTTTGCATGTAGGCATGATTACATCTGATGAGGGACACTAAATAATCGATTGGATGAAAAATCTTGCTGGATAACTTCGTGCAGACTTATGATCTTTAATTAATCCATAAGCGCTTGCATGCAAACCTGCTGCATAACCATGAGATGTAGCGGGTAAAAAATCGAGAGAGTTCGTTACCACCGTCCAATAAATTGCTCAGCCTTTGCAACGAAGAACCACAACCCTATAATTGATATCTGATATGACCTGTACGCCACCAAGATGAGATAAAAGTGTGAACAATAGTTTGCAAAATATCACCGGATGATCAAGGCTTTTACGTAGTGCCGCATGCAATTTGATTGTCATGTTAAATTATTGGTGGAAATAGTTCGTGATCGGAGTAGGTTAGAAGCTAATTTGATTGGCAGGAAAAAGTAGGGGGCCTTGCATACTCCCTGATGCTAGCCCGTTGTATTGCTACGGCAGATTAGCATATGTCAAATAATTTTGCTGTCTGTGACCTGTGGAAAATCGATCACCGGAACATGAACTTAGTTGAAGTCCTTCCTTCCATGCAGATGCAATTGAAACTTCCAAGATTATATAGCAAGGGCGGATGTAGCTAGTGACGTTGAGACAATAAGGATAGCAGCTTATGGATTTGATTAGAAAAAGGAGACGTATGTGTACCTGAGATCAGCAGAACTATTATCAGATCTATATCCAGCATGCGTTTGGCCCTTGTACTGCTCAAAGAGGCGTGTCACGTGTGACCACATGAGACTTCATGCAGCTTCTCCTCATACATCTTATACCTTCTCTATCCTAGCGGCCAGATTACTCGTCGGGCGAGATTGGCAGAGATATAGTCGAAGGCAGCCAGATTAACTGGTCCAATTAATTTGATCGGAATAGATGGAAAAGAAGATCGGAATAGATGGAAAAGAAGAGTTATGCGCCAGGACGTTACCCACCTCGCGAAGGAAAATTAGGAGGAGCGCGCTTGTTGATCTAATGGCTCCGGATGGATTAGCCCTTAATTGGACGGCTACAATTTTCTAAACTCTAGAATTAACGTGGAAGCTTATAGGGAGTCTCAAATTAGTAAATATAAGATTGTTGTGCCAAGTAAAGTCTTTGATAGTAAGGTTCATACTAGATTTGGATTACTGCGCAGTTACAGATTTCTTGCTGTCACGAATCTGGGCCTAATTCTCTGTAGGTAACTCAGAAAATTATGCCAATTTACGTGAGTGGTCCTCAGATATGTACGCAACTTTCATTCAATTTGAGCATTTTCATCTGAGCAAGTCTGGTGCCATTTTAAAATTCGTCTTTACGGACTGTTCTGTTTTGACAGATTCTGCCTTTTATTTCGCATTGCCTCTTTTGCTATGTTGGATGGATTTCTTTGTTTCATTAATGTCCAGTAGCTTTGTGCAATGTACAGAAGTGTTAAGAATGATTGTGTCACCTCTGAACATGTGAATTTTTGATTATGCACTAACCCTCTAATGAGTGTGTTTCGAGTTTGGTGTGGAGGAAGTTTTCAAGGGTCAAGAGAGGAGGATGATATATTACGATCAAGAAGAGTGAAAAGTCTAAGCTTGGGGATGCCCCGTGGTTCATCCCTGCATATTTTAAGAAGACTCAAGCATCTAAGCTTGGGGATGCCCAAGGCATCCCCTTCTTCATCGACAAATTATCAGGTTCCTTCTCTTGAAACTATATTTTTATTCGGTCACATCTTATGTACTTTATTTGGAGCGTCTGTGTGCTTTTATTTTCGTTTGTTATCTTAGTTCTCTGAATAAATTAATTCTTGTGTGGGAGAGAGACACGCTCCGCTGGTTCATATGAACACATGTGTTCTTAGCTCATAATATTCATGGCGAAGGTTGAATCTTCTTCGTTAAATTGTTATATGGTTGGAAACGGAAAATGCTACATGTAGTAATTGGTAAAATGTCTTGGATAATTTGATACTTGGCAATTTTTGTGCTCATGTTTAAGCTCTTGCATCATATACTTTGCACCTATTAATGAAGAAATACATAGAGCTTGCTAAAATTTGGTTTGCATAATTGGTCTCTCTAAAGTCTAGATAATTTCTTGTATTGAGTTTTGAACAACAAGGAACACGGTGTAGAGTCTTATAATGTTTACAATATGTCTTTTATGTGAGTTTTGCTGCACCGGTTCATCCTTGTGTTTGTTTCAAATAACCTTGCTAGCCTAAACCTTGTATCGAGAGGGAATACTTCTCATGCATCCAAATCCTTGAGCCAACCACTATGCCATTTGTGTCCACCATACCTACCTACTACATGGTATTTCTCCGCCATTCCAAAGTAAATTGCTTGAGTGCTACCTTTAAAATTTTCATCATTCGCCTTTGCAATATATAGCTCATGGGACAAATAGCCTAAAAACTTGTGGTATTGAATATGTACTTATGCACTTTATCTCTTATTAAGTTGCTTGTTGTGCGATAACCATGTTTCTGGGGACGCCATCAACACTTTGTTGAATATCATGTGAGTTGCTATGCATGTTCGTCTTGTCTGAAGTAAGGGTGATTTTCATGATCAAATGGTTTGAGTATGCATACTGTTAGAGAAGAACATTGGGCCGCTAACTAAAGCCATGATTCATGGTGGAAGTTTCCGTGTGGACAACTAATCCTCAATATCTTATGAGAATTTTAACTGTTGTTGTATGCTTATGCATTAAAGAGGAGTCCATTATCTGTTGTCTATGTTGTCCCGGTATGGATGTCTAAGTTGAGAATAATCAAAAGCGAGAAATCCAATGCGAGCTTTCTCCTTAGACCTTTGTACAGGCGGCATAGAGGTACACCTTTGTGACACTTGGTTGAAACATATGCTATGCAATGATAATCCGTGTTAATCCGAGCTAATTAGGACAAGGTGCGAGCACTATTAGTATACTATGCATGAGGCTTGCAACTTGTAAGATATAATTTACATAACTCATATGCTTTATTACTACCGTTGACAAAATTGTTTCATGTTTTCAAAATAAAAGCTCTAGCACAAATATAGCAATCGATGCTTCCCTCGTCGAAGGGCCATTCTTTTACTTTTATGTTGAGTCAGTTCACCTATTTCTCTCCATCTCAAGAAGCAAACACTTGTGTGAACTGTGCATTGATTCTTACATACTTGCATATTGCATTTGTTATATTACTCTATGTTGACAATTATCCATGAGATATACATGTTACAAGTTGAAAGCAACCGCTGAAACTTAATCTTCCTTTATGTTGCTTCAATACCTTTACTATGAATTTATTGCTTTATGAGTTAACTCTTATGCAAGACTTATTGATGCTTGTCTTGAAAGTACTATTCATGAAAAGTCTTTGCTTTATGATTCAGTTGTTTACTCATGTCATTACCATTGTTTTGATCGCTGCATTCATTACATATTCTTACAATAGTATGATCAAGGTTATGATGGCATGTCACTCCAGAAATTATCTTTGTTATCGTTTACCTGCTCGGGACGAGCAGGAACTAAGCTTGGGGATGCTGATACGTCTCCGACGTATCGATAATTTCTTATGTTCCATGCCACATTATTGATGATATCTACATGTTTTATGCATACTTTATGTCATATTTATGCGTTTTCCGGAACTAACCTATTGACGAGATGACGAAGGGCCAGTTCCTGTTTTCTGCTGTTTTTGGTTCCAGAAATCCTAGTAAGGAAATATTCTCGGAATCGGACGAAATCTGTTTTTGGTTCCAGAAATCCTAGTAAGGAAATATTCTCGGAATCGGACGAAATCAACGCCCAGCATCCTATTTTTCCACGAAGCTTCCAGAACACCCGAGAGTCGCCAGAGGGGGGTCACTGGGCCCCCAGACGATAGCCCGGCGCGGCCTAACCGCCTCGTCGCCTCTCCGACTCCGCCTCTTCGCCTATAAAAAGGTCCCTGACCTAAAACACGAGACGAAAAAAGCCACGGTACGAGAAACCTTCCAGAGCCGCCGCCATCGCGAAGCCAAGATGCAGGGGACAGGAGTCTCGTTCCGGCACGCCGCCGGGACGGGGAAGTGCCCCGGAAGGCTTCTCCATCAACACCACCGCCATCTTCATCAACGCTGCTTGTCTCCCATGAGGAGGGAGTAGTTCTCCATCGAGGCTCGGGGCTGTACCGGTAGCTATGTGGTTAATCTCTCTCCTATGTACTTCAATACAATAATCTCATGAGCTGCCTTACATGATTGAGATTCATATGATGATGCTTGTAATATAGATGTCATTATGCTAGTCAAGTGGGTTTTACTTATGTGATCTCCGGAGACTCCTTGTCCCACGTGTGTAAAGGTGACGAGTGTGTGCACCGTGTGGGTCTCTTAGGCTATATTTCACGGAATACTTATTCATTGTTATGAATGGCATAGTGAAGTGCTTATTTATATCTCTTTATGATTGCAATGTGTTTTGTATCACAATTTATCTATGTGCTACTCTAGTGATGTTATTAAAGTAGTTTTATTCCTCCTGCACGGTGTAATGGTGACAGGTTGTGCATCCGTGTTAGTACTTGGCGTAGGCTATGATTATGATCTCTTGTAGATTATGAAGTTAACTATTGCTATGATGGTATTGATGTGATCTATTCCTCCTACATAGTGTGAAGGTGACAGTGTGCATGCTATGTTAGTACTTGGTTTAGTTGTGTTGATCTGTCATGCACTCTAAGGTTATTTAAATATGAACATTGAATATTGTGGAGCTTGTTAACTCCGGCATTGAGGGTTCGTGTAATCCTACGCAATTAGTGGTGTTCATCATCCAACAAGAGAGTGTAGAGTATGCATTTATCTATTATGTTATGTGATCAAAGTTGAGAGTGTCCACTAGTGAAAGTCTAATCCCTAGGCCTTGTTCCTAAATACTGCTATTGCTGCTTGTTTACTGTTTTACTGCGTTACTATTGCTCATATTCATTCATACCACCTGTATTTCACTATCTCTTCGCCGAACTAGTGCAACTATTAGGTGTGTTGGGGACACAAGATACTTCTTGCTTTGTGGTTGCAGGGTTGCATGAGAGGGATATCTTTGACCTCTTCCTCCCTGAGTTCGATAAACCTTGGGTGATCCACTTAAGGGAAACTTGCTGCTGTCTACAAACCTCTGCTCTTGGAGGCCCAACACTGTCTACAAGAATAGAAGCTCCCATAGACATCAGAGAGTTCTCCGCATAACCAACAAATATGCCCTCTATGGTTCTAGTTTCAAATTTACCGAGCTTTCCTTTGTTGTTCTTAACAAGGCATTTGCATCCAAAGACACGAATGTACATGAAATTAGGCTTGTTACCGCTAAGAAGCTCGTATGGAGCTTTGTTGTGGAGGGGACGGAGGAAGAGCCGGTTGGAGTAATGGACGGCCGTAGAGATGGCTTCTCCCCAAAAGTTGTGGGGTGAGTTGAATTCACTCAACATGGTTCTTGCCATCTCAATGATAGTCCGGTTCTTCCTTTCAACAATACCATTTTGTTGAGGGGCGTATGGCGCCGAAAACTCATGCTTGATGCCCTCATCATCGACAAACTCTCGCATGGTGTAGTTCTTGAACTCGGTGCCATTGTCGGTTCTTATCGCCTTGATCTCGGATTCATACATACGTTGAGCTTTCTTGGCGAAGACAATGAATTCCCTATGGGTCTTGTCCTTAGACTTAAGGAGAAGGACCCAAGAGTATCTTGAGTAATCATCAACAATGACGAGTCCATACTTGCTCCCACCAAGAGTATCATAATGTGATGGCCCAAAGAGATCCAAATGAAGGAGCTCCAAAGGCCTAGATGTGGTGACGATACTCTTGATAGGATGTCTCTTCTCGAGTTGCTTTCCGGCTACACATGCACTGCAAACACGATCTTTCTCAAAAGAAATGCCGGTTAGTCCCACAATGTGTTCACCCTTTAGGAGTTGTTTGAGATTCCTCATGTTGACATGACCAAGGCGGCGATGCCACAACCAACCTTCGTCATGCTTGGTCACCATTAGACATGTGGAGTGAGAGGATCTATCTTTCAAGAGGTCAACCACGTAAAGGTTGTTCTCCACTTATCCAACGAGGACCAATTTGAGATTGTCACTCCTAAAGACTTTTACACAATAATTAGTAAAATATGAATTGTAACCGGCATCGGCAAGATGATATAAAGAAAGTAAGTTATAGCCAAGGGATTCAACAAGCATAACCGTCTCAAGGCACAAGTCCTTAGAGATTGCTACCTTGCCATACCCATGTACCTTTCCCTTTGAGTTATCACCAAAGGTAATGCTTGACTTCTTGTTGATATCTTCAATGAATTGATCAAGAAAACCTCTTCCTCCGGTCATATGATTGGTGCATCCACTATCAAACACCCATTTTGGACCACCGGAGGAATACCCCTACAAAATCAAGTAGAGGATTTAGGAACCCATCGATTAATGGGTTCCTTTGCAATGGCAATAATATCTTTTGGTACCCAAATTGAGTACTCTCTATAAGCATAGCCATTAGGAGGACCAACATAGTTAGCATAGACATCACCATAATAATCAACAAATAATGCATAGTGATCGTTTGGCCCCGTGCGATCACCACTAGTGGCTTTGCCCTTTGAGGCTTTGCCATTATTAGTGACCTTCTTGTTCTTATCTTGAGCGGGTTTCTCCTTGTTGTAGTTATTCTTCTTGTGAGACTTGGGAACATATTCAAGTCCAAACTTTTGATTGTTTGACCTTTGCTTACTCAAGAGGTCATCCAATCCCATCTTGTTCTTGGCGGTGGTGAACTTTGCAAGTTCCTTTGTTAACCTAACATTTTCCTCAAGAATAGATGCTTGCTCACAAGAGGATTCATTAGGATGATAGTCGAGACCATATTTAGTCACCAAGGATTCAAAATATGCATTGGTCTCAACATGCAAAGAGAGTTCCTCTTGTAATCGAACATGTTCCTCAACAAGCTTATCATGCTCACTAGTAAAAGAGGTAGGGGAACTAGCATGCTTTTCAACAACAATGGGATCCTTCATTGATTCAAGTGCCTTTGTATAGGTTTCTTGAAGTAGGTCATGGTTCTCTCCAAGTTTCTTGAGCTCATCCTTAACAAGCTTGTTAGCTCTTTCAAGGTGGTCAAGATCCCTAGTGAGAGAAGCATGAGCAACTTCAAGTTCGTCCTTTGAGGTATGGAGCACTTGAGTCAAAGATTTAGCCCTATCAATAGTTTCTAGGTCCTTAACTTTATCAAGTTCATAAGTTTCAATTTGTTGCTTAAGACCTTGAGATATGCACCTTTCGGTTTTTAGCTCTTGTCTTAGGAGATTGAATCTCCGTTCCTTCTCATTCAAATGATATTCTAATTCCTCAATGGACTCATCCTTTTCCTTGAGTGAGTCCATCAAGAAATCAAACTTGACAAGAGCTTCACCACGAAGGGTGCATCTAACATCATAGAGTTCCTTAAAGCACAATTAATTCTTCTTGATTTTCGTTTTCATCATCAAGAACACAAGATAGGGAAGGTGGAGGTTCCATTACCTTGGTTTCCCTTGCCATAAGACAAGAGCCAACGATTGTAGAGGAGAGAGAGTCATCGGAGTCATCATCTTGAGTTGTTCTTGCCATGAAGGAAGAACCAACATCATTCTCCGTGGAGTAGTCCTTGGAGTAGTCATATGTGAAGAGTGACCCGGGCTTAGAGAAAGCCAAGCCGGCCACCCCGGCCTCCTTCTCCTCATCTTCCTCTTCATCATCGGACAAGTACTCGGCCCCAACAAAGGCTCTTCCCTTGTTTTTCTTGTATCGATCGTTGATTGGGTTTGGCTTCAACCTTGGCTTGACCCCTTTGATGAATCTTGGCTTGTCTACCCTTTTATCATAAGGGCACTCATTTGCAAAGTGACTATCTTCATCACAATTGTAGCAAGTTCTCTTCTTCTTCTTGTCATTGAGGAGCATTGGGAACTTTGCCTTGTATTTCTTGGCAAAGAAAGCAAAGTCGATAGCAATGTCACTAGTTGAAGTCATCTCTTCTTCTTCTTCAATTTCTTAGTCTTCTTTGCTTCCATGATCGGCCCTAGCTTTGAGAGCAAGGTTGTGTGACGCTTCATGGTTGTGTGAGGTTTTATCAACACAGTTCATTGCCATGAGCCTCTTTCCCGCTTTGGCCATGTTTTCATTGGCGGCCACATAGGAGACGAGATCATCGGAATTGAGATCGGCACTCTTGGTCATAATTTGCAGGTTGAGTGCAAGGTTGGCGTCTTCTTGCTTGACGGCAATCATAGCAATGACCTTGGACTTTATGAATGCTTCATTCATCTCGAAGCCATCATTGTACTTCTCAACACCAAGTCCCTTGACTCTTACTCTAAGAGCACCAAGCCTAGCATAGGCATCGGCCACGGATTCTCCATCTTGAATCATGAACTGGTGAGCCTCTTGCTTTGCGGTCTCATAAAGAGATGATTGGATCCAATCGGTTCCCTCTTGGAGTACTATGATCCGATCCCACAACTCTTTAGCGGAGTCGATGTCATTGACTTGATCAAGAAGCTTGCGGTTGATGACACTTCTAATCTTGTCACGTGCAGAGGTATTGAGTTGACGGTTGTAGAACTCGGTGGAGGTCAACCGAATGGGATCTTGTGGCTCCCGGTATCCATGAACAATGATCTCCCATAACTCCACACAGCAGCTGCGAATATGAGATTCCATAGAAGATTTCCAAAAAGGAAAGTGAGTTCCATCAAAATGGGGAACATTCCCACTATGGTTTATATGAGGCATGGGTGAAGTGTTTTTGGGATAGTCATGATTAACTTCATGGAAATTCCCTAGAGAGGCCGAAGCCGCACTAGGAGGAGGTCCACTAGTTAATTTCTTAAGCATGGAAGACATTTCTGTCATTTGGTTTTGTAGCTCATCCTCCTTTTTCTTCTTCTCGACATCATATGCCAAGAGTCTAGATTTCATCACTTTAACCAAAAGGTTAGAGTCGTCATCTAGACCCTCGAAGAGTTTATCCATCTCACTCTTAAGGCGGTGAAGCCCTTAATAAGAGTCCAAGCTCTGATACCAATTGAAAGTATAGAGATGGTAAACCTAGAGGGGGGGTGAATAGGTTTCTACAAGTTTTAATTCTTTCTTTGCAATATTAGGCTTTGCGGAATATAAAGGTGAGCCTAATGCAAACTAGGTGAAGCAACCTATATGAGGATACAACTAACTCGAGCACGAAGGCTCTCACAGACAGTTAAATCACAAGGAAGGAGTTCGGTTAGAGATAACCGATAGCACGCGGAGACGAGGATGTATTCCCGTGTTCCCTTGCTTTGCAACAAGGTACGTCACGTTTGGAGGGGTGGAGGTCTCACGAAGGATTCCCCACGCCACGAAGGCTCACCCTATTCTCCGGAGCCTATCCCACGAAGGAATAGCTCACTCACTTGTGGTAGACTTTGAGGTAGCCTCCAAACCTTCACAATCTTGCCGGAGCAAATCCACAGCCCGGATGCTTCCGGACTCCTCTTGCCCACCTAGGGTTTCCAAGGAACCCTAGGAAGCAAGCTTCTCGATGAATACAAGGGGGAATGAGATTTGGCTTGGTAGAACGGTAGATCGGGTCCTCCTCTAACGATTCCCGGAGGGATTTGAGTTTGGGTGGAGGAGGAGGTAGATGCGAGGCTTTTGGTGTTTCTAGCAATGGAGTAAGAGAGAGAGAGAGCTCAAGAACAGCTTGTAGTGTAGTGCCTAACTGTTCGAGAGGTAGGAGAAGGCCTATTTATAGTGTTCTTCGAAATATGGCCGTTGGTCACTTGCCACCTCGGATTTTCCCTCGACAAACCCGGTTGACCGGACCACAGACCGAACAGCCCGGTGGTGAGGCCGGTCGAACCGGGCCAGCGACCGGATTCCCTTTCCATCGTCCTGGAGCTCCTCCGGTTAGCGCCCGGTTGGCGACCGGCCGACCGGGCCGCACGCCGGACTCGCCGGTCTGTAGGTCGGCGACCGGTCGGCAACCGAATCTGCTGGCTCTTCGTTTGGAGCCCGGTTGGCGACCGGTTGACCGGGCCGTGCGCCGGACTCGCCCCGGTTGGCGACCGGTTGGACCGGCCAAGCACGCCGAAGCGGCGGTTGCTGGCCCGGTTGGACCGGGCTGCGGACCGGATGTCTGCTGTAGACCCCTTTTCGATTGTTGTTGAAGTGGGGGGTCTCCTTTAGCCTTCTTGTTCCTTTGATACACCATTTATGCCTCATTGCCTAATACCTGAGATTATCCTTATAAACATATTAGGCCTAATACTCTAGCACGATGTCATTGTTACCAAAATAATGGATAAGGGTAAAATACCCTTACAGCCTATTTCTATATCTCACTCTGTCCGCAGTACTGACAAACACAGGAATATAACACCCATCGAGTGCTCCCAGTGCATTGCCAAACCACTTCCATTTGTAATCATCGGGAGGGTTGACACTAGGATCGGGAAGCTTGATAAAGTCACCACTTAGAGATAGGATGGCTGATAACACAGTAGAGAAGTTCCTACTGATAGTCTCTAAAGACCGCTGGTATGTGCCACCCAAGATTCTCATTTTAATTCCATGTCCAACAGCTTGTAGGAACATAGCAAGATTTTCTTCTACTATCACAAGTGTGCTATATTTCAAACCACATTTCTCACGCAACATAGCACAAAGATCATGGAAGTTTCTTTTAGTTAAGCGTAGCGTATCATAGCAAGCCGTCTCGGACCCATCATATGTTTTCTTCAATATGTACTTCCTATATGCAACCTTCTCCTCATCATCATTGAAGTATCCTAGGTTCCTCGGTGCCCTTTGCGTACTAAGATAAGCTAGAGCAAGACATGACATCTCGAAATATTTCTTTGTCAACAATATCCTTTTTCTTTTCCTTCTGTTGTTCTCTTCGGTAATGTAAGAAACCATCTCTAGTTGAGACATGATAAATAGCTACAATGCACACATCAAAACAATCATGTCTACATGACAATCAACTACAAACATTTATACATGATGCACATATGTAAGAAATTCACATGTACCCTAGGCAAACATCAAACAATGAGTCAAAATTAGAAATTTTATACCTCCAATTGGCCTCAGCTGCTAGTTCTTCTCCAAGAAATCTGCAATTAAAACAAATCACAATATCAGCCCAAAATTGCTACTGTATGGATGCTACATAGCAAGGAATAAATGGAGTTGAGCAAGGCCATGGAGGGAGCCACCCAAAACCGGTGCTATCACTACAAGAAAAGTTGCCATGGCCGACAAAGTTGAAGTCGCGCCGTGGTTGCTGGTGTACCATGGCCGACGATTTTGGGTCCCTCCGTGGTGCATGTCAAAACTTTTTTTTTCTCGTTTTTGAGGCCACCTAGCCCGACGAAAGCGGCCAAAACGTCGCGTATGGTGGCCCGGGACGTGGTGCATCGCGAATTCTCGGGTTCGCCGGCCGAGTCAACGCAAATCCGCACCGCCGAGGGATGTAGGGCCCGGATGGCAGCCTCTGCGGCATTGTTTTTCTCGATCGCGCCATCTCGTTCAACGTTCTCCGATCGAGCCGTTTACGATGCGGGATCATGGGTCCCGCATGTCATCCTCTATGAACCAAAATTCTTTCTATTCTTGGATTTTTTGACCCCCGATTTCCGGCTACTTCCTTTTTCTTTTGATCCCTTGCCGCCTTGGAAACGTTGAGACCGCTGCTGCTAAATGGGACCCGCATGTCATCCTCTATGTGCAATCAACTTTCTTTTCTTGGAGTTTTTTTTGGCACCTCAAATTTGGTCACTTGCCTTTTTCTTTCGATCCCCTGCCGCCTCTCAAACGGTGATACCGCTGCTTCCTAGCCGGGACCCGCATGTCATCCTCTATGCACTATAAAACTTTCTTTTCTTGAATTATTTTTGGCACCTCATATTTGGTCACTTGCCTTTTTCTTTCGATCCCCTGCCGCCTCTCAAACGGTGATACCGCTGTTGCTAAATGGGACCCGCATGTCGTCCTCTATGTACTATAAAACTTTCTTTTCTTGAATTATTTTTGGCACCT